>NC_134902.1:1605769-1735769 GCF_041734735.1 Babylonia areolata | reverse complement strand
TGTGTGTGTGTGTGTGTGTGTGTGTGGGCAGGTATGCATGGATGTGGTGTGTGTATGTATGTGTGTGTGTGTGTATGTGTGCATGCACACCTTTGCATGAGTGTGGGCTGTGTATATTTTGTGTATATTATTACAGAGTCTGTATGTTGATGCATTCATACATCTTGGTGAATGGGAATGTCTGCATGTTCCCCTGATGTGTGGGAATCTGGAGAACAAAGTACATGCATTGAGTTTTCAGACGTGTGTGTATGTACCTGCTGTGTGTCACCATTGGTAACAACTTCATTTCTGGGTTTTCATGAAAGTGTGTATGATCATTAGATGCATCTGTTCTCTGTCAAAACAATCAACTATATATTGAAGTGTGTGTGTGTGTGTGTGTGTGTGTGTGTGTGTGTGTGTGTGTGTGTGTGTTGTGCCTAACTTTCTTCTTCCAGGTGTTTTTTTTATAGGGTTCTACAGGTTTTATATTGATGGTGTTTTCAACCCTGTGCAGTTAGCTGGGCTATAAGCAACAGTGATGATGATGATGATAACATATCACAATAATGATAATAACAATGATAATTATGATGACTATGATGATGATAATCCTGCAGTATAAGAGAGCAGTATCAGAAGTGAAGCAGAACTATTCACTGCATGCCATATCACTCACACAGTCCTTAGGATCACTGGTATTAATGGTGTTTCATGAAACATTATTGGTTCATGTGTTTCATGTTTTATTTCTTGTATGTTTTCCTGTGCTGTCATGCGACATAATGCACTAATGTTTTTGTATTGTTTCATGGGAGATACTTAGAGCCCACTATATATGGGGAATTTGCACTGTATAACTTCACTGTATTATCTATTGTTGTGCTTTTATTATTATCATCATTAGCATTAGCGCTATTACCAGTAATACTTTTAACAGCATCATTGTCATTATTATCATTATTGTTATTATAGGGAAGCAAAATTGCACTGGCTCTTAGTGCTGCAGCCTTGGGGGCTAGCTGGCCTTTGGGAACCATCCCAACACCGACTGTCCTAAAACCCTCTTGGCCGAGAGAGTGGGGATGTAACTTGGGCAAGACACTCTCCACTATAATCAAATTCTAGCCTGGATAGTTTGGATGCCAGTTGCCTCCTCTGCTGTAGTGATGGTCATAGTTGGATGTGACTGTCTGTCTTGCATACATTATTAAATATCAGTATAAAAGAAAGCAGAAGATGAGTTAACACCCAGTGAAAGACGGTTTTTTTTTTCTCAAGGCCTGACTAAGTGCTTTGGGTTACGCTGCTGGTCAGGCATCTGCTTGGCAGATGTGGTGTAGCGTATATGGATTTGTCCGAACGCAGTGACGCCTCCTTGAGCTACTGAAACTGAAACTGAAACCGGAAGACGTTGTGTGTGGCAGGTGGTTGACGAAGGCTGCTCAGGCCCCACCATCACCCACACCCAGGGCCTGACCCCAGTGGAGCAGCGAGGCTCGGGGAGCACCGGCCATGTGAAGACCCGAACCCGAACCAAACCCACGTCTGGCACCAGCAGAGACGCTCATCACCGGGGCTCCCGAGGAAGGGTGACTCCGGTCAGCCCCATGGACACCAAGACAGATTTGGACATGCACGAGGTGGACCTGGGGGACGGAACTAACGGCACCTCCCTCAGCGCCAACAACAACATGGCGTCGGACAAAGACCCCGGGGGAAGTGGGGACCACCTGAGAGTGGACGACGCCAAGACGAAGGGGAAGGACAGCACAGACTCGGACAGTCTGTACTCACTGTACATGGAAAGTGACTTTCGCTACTACTTTCAGCACCCCTACGCACGGCTCTTCGTCGCCTACTTCGTCACCTTCTGCAACTTCCTCATCTACGCCGAAGACCCTGTGGCGCACAGCCGCAAGGAGTGCAACATCCCCGTCATCGGGAACTGCTTCGCCTTCGTGGGGACCCGCTATCCCCCCAACGCCTGGAGTCTGCTGAAGGTGCTTCTGTGGCTGGCGGGCACTGTCGTGGGGATGGTGGTGGGCAAACTGCTCTTCCACACACTGCTCTTCAGTGAGTCACTCTTTCTCTCTGGTTGTCTGCCCTTGGTGTTCTTCTTTAACCCCTTGACTGCTGGCCTTGCGTGAAGTGAGATGTGTGTGGTGTGGGTCTGAAGGTACGTTGTCAAGGTTTGAGATGTGTGTGGGTCTGAAGGTACGTTGTCAAGGTTTGAGATCTGTGTGGTGTGGGTCTGAAGGTACATTGTCAAGATTTATCAACACCATCTTTTGAAATGGTTACATTCTTTGACAGAAAACTTTTCTTTCCATTAAATCCAAGACAAAATTATTGTAATCAGAACAAAATCCACATGTCTACCTTTGGCTGACTTGCTGGTTGTTTGTCTGTCTGTTTCTCTCTCTCTCTCTCCCTCTTTTTTTTCTCTCTCTCTTCTCTCTTTCTCTCCCTCTCTTCTCTCTCATTTCTCTCTCTGAGTCTGTCTCTCTCCCTCTCTCTCTCTTCTCTCACATTTCTCTCTTTCTCCTTCTCTCTCTGTCTTTTCTGTCACACATTCCAAGAGATAGCCACCGTCACATGACCCACCCATGACCACCAGAATGTCTGAGGAGCAAATGAAGAGATCACACAACACATGCCACGTTCACCACATTCACCTTTCCACAGATCGCCTGTTTCGCCTCAAGATGTTTTCCGACGACAAAGGGTCGTGGATGACCATGTTCCTCAGCACCATCCTGTGCGTGTTCATCTTCTCCTACCTGTACAACGCCTTTCTGCTGATTGGTGGAGACGCTACGACTGATTACCGCATCTCGCCCTACATGTCGGTGGGAAACCACATCTTCATGAAGGTGGCTGCTTGTGGTACCTGGTGTGGTGACTTCTTCACTGCCTGGATGGTGAGATGCCTGATAACTTGTTTCATATATATATATTTATATTGATGATAATAATAAATAGACATTTGGTACGCCCAATCTAATGGTACAAAATCCCTGGGCGTTTTTACAATGAAAAATACAATGATGTATGCATACTAAAAACATGAACACGAATACGCCTGCACACAGAAATCCTCCCACTCCATTTCCAACCCACAAACCCACACCCAGTCCTCACAGGATGTAGACATGCACGCACAAGCAGAAGTAAAAAAAAATAACTTGACATATTACCATTATTGATACTTATATGGTGCTTATCTTCTGTCTGAGACCAAGCTCTAAGTGTTCTATAAACACAGAGTCATTCACACAACAGTCTGTCTACCTGGGTAGAGCTGAACGACATCTGCCTTTGACGCTCATCATCTGTTTCCTGTCTCATTTAGTCAGGCTTCAGTCATGTGCACACAATCGCACTTCGGTCAAAACTAGAGTGGATTTTTATTTTTCTTCGGAATTTTGCCGGGGACAACCTTTTTGTTGCCATGAGTTCTTTTGCATGTGCTTAGTGTACCCAGTTTCCCCCAACTCAGCATTCAGCCCCCCTCCTCCTCTCCTACCTTTTATATGACAACATTGGTGCTGTAACAGAATGTCTACGATCACCAACAACATTGGTGCTGTAACAGAATGTCTACGATCACCAACAACATTGGTGCTGTAACAGAATGTCTACGATCACCAACAACATTGGTGCTGTAACAGAATGTCTATGATCACCAACATTGGTGCTGTAACAGAATGTCTACGATCACCAACAACATTGGTGCTGTAACAGAATGTCTACGATCACCAACATTGGTGCTATAACAGAATGTCTACGATCAGTAACAACATTGGTGCTGTAACAGAATGTCTATGATCAGTAACAACATTGGTGCTGTAACAGAATGTCTACGATCAGTAACAACATTGGTGCTGTAACAGAATGTCTACGATCACCAACAACATTGGTGCTGTAACAGAATGTCTACGATCACCAACAACATTGGTGCTGTAACAGAATGTCTACGATCAGTAACAACATTGGTGCTGTAACAGAATGTCTACGATCACCAACAACATTGGTGCTGTAACAGAATGTCTACGATCAGTAACAACATTGGTGCTGTAACAGAATGTCTATGATCACCAACAACATTGGTGCTGTAACAGAATGTCTACGATCAGTAACAACATTGGTGCTGTAACAGAATGTCTACGATCAGTAACAACATTGGTGCTGTAACAGAATGTCTACGATCACCAACAACATTGGTGCTGTAACAGAATGTCTACGATCACCAACATTGGTGCTGTAACAGAATGTCTACGATCACCAACAACATTGGTGCTGTAACAGAATGTCTACGATCACCAACATTGGTGCTGTAACAGAATGTCTACGATCACCAACAACATTGGTGCTGTAACAGAATGTCTACGATCACCAACAACATTGGTGCTGTAACAGAATGTCTACGATCACCAACATTGGTGCTGTAACAGAATGTCTACGATCACCAACAACATTGGTGCTGTAACAGAATGTCTACGATCACCAACATTGGTGCTGTAACAGAATGTCTACGATCACCAACATTGGTGCTGTAACAGAATGTCTACGATCACCAACAACATTGGTGCTGTAACAGAATGTCTACGATCACCAACATTGGTGCTGTAACAGAATGTCTACGATCACCAACATTGGTGCTGTAACAGAATGTCTACGATCAGTAACAACATTGGTGCTGTAACAGAATGTCTACGATCACCAACAACATTGGTGCTGTAACAGAATGTCTACGATCACCAACATTGGTGCTGTAACAGAATGTCTACGATCACCAACAACATTGGTGCTGTAACAGAATGTCTACGATCAGTAACAACATTGGTGCTGTAACAGAATGTCTACGATCAGTAACAACATTGGTGCTGTAACAGAATGTCTACGATCACCAACAACATTGGTGCTGTAACAGAATGTCTACGATCAGTAACAACATTGGTGCTGTAACAGAATGTCTATGATCACCAACAACATTGGTGCTGTAACAGAATGTCTACGATCACCAACAACATTGGTGCAGTAACAGAATGTCTACGATCACCAACATTGGTGCAGTAACAGAATGTCTACGATCACCAACATTGGTGCTGTAACAGAATGTCTACGATCACCAACAACATTGGTGCTGTAACAGAATGTCTACGATCACCAACATTGGTGCTGTAACAGAATGTCTACGATCACCAACAACATTGGTGCTGTAACAGAATGTCTACGATCACCAACAACATTGGTGCTGTAACAGAATGTCTACGATCAGTAACAACATTGGTGCTGTAACAGAATGTCTACGATCAGTAACAACATTGGTGCTGTAACAGAATGTCTACGATCACCAACAACATTGGTGCTGTAACAGAATGTCTACGATCAGTAACAACATTGGTGCTGTAACAGAATGTCTACGATCAGTAACAACATTGGTGCTGTAACAGAATGTCTACGATCAGTAACAACATTGGTGCTGTAACAGAATGTCTACGATCACCAACATTGGTGCTGTAACAGAATGTCTACGATCACCAACAACATTGGTGCTGTAACAGAATGTCTACGATCACCAACATTGGTGCTGTAACAGAATGTCTACGATCACCAACATTGGTGCTGTAACAGAATGTCTACGATCACCAACAACATTGGTGCTGTAACAGAATGTCTACGATCACCAACATTGGTGCTGTAACAGAATGTCTACGATCACCAACAACATTGGTGCTGTAACAGAATGTCTACAATCAGTAACAACATTGGTGCTGTAACAGAATGTCTATGATCACCAACAACATTGGTGCTGTAACAGAATGTCTACGATCACCAACATTGGTGCTGTAACAGAATGTCTATGATCACCAACATTGGTGCTGTAACAGAATGTCTACGATCACCAACAACATTGGTGCTGTAACAGAATGTCTACGATCAGTAACAACATTGGTGCTGTAACAGAATGTCTACGATCACCAACAACATTGGTGCTGTAACAGAATGTCTACGATCACCAACATTGGTGCTGTAACAGAATGTCTATGATCACCAACATTGGTGCTGTAACAGAATGTCTACGATCACCAACAACATTGGTGCTGTAACAGAATGTCTACGATCACCAGCAACATTGGTGCTGTAACAGAATGTCTACGATCACCAACATTGGTGCTGTAACAGAATGTCTACGATCACCAACAACATTGGTGCTGTAACAGAATGTCTACGATCACCAACATTGGTGCTGTAACAGAATGTCTACGATCACCAACAACATTGGTGCTGTAACAGAATGTCTACAATCAGTAACAACATTGGTGCTGTAACAGAATG
Source organism: Babylonia areolata (assembly GCF_041734735.1). NCBI lineage: Eukaryota > Metazoa > Mollusca > Gastropoda > Neogastropoda > Buccinidae > Babylonia > Babylonia areolata. The sequence goes on along the minus strand of NC_134902.1, from coordinate 1,729,442 downwards.
TCTATGATCACCAACAACATTGGTGCTGTAACAGAATGTCTACGATCAGTAACAACATTGGTGCTGTAACAGAATGTCTACGATCACCAACAACATTGGTGCTGTAACAGAATGTCTACGATCACCAACAACATTGGTGCTGTAACAGAATGTCTACGATCACCAACAACATTGGTGCTGTAACAGAATGTCTACGATCACCAACATTGGTGCTGTAACAGAATGTCTATGATCACCAACATTGGTGCTGTAACAGAATGTCTATGATCACCAACATTGGTGCTGTAACAGAATGTCTACGATCACCAACAACATTGGTGCTGTAACAGAATGTCTACGATCACCAACAACATTGGTGCTGTAACAGAATGTCTACGATCACCAACATTGGTGCTGTAACAGAATGTCTATGATCACCAACAACATTGGTGCAGTAACAGAATGTCTATGATCACCAACAACATTGGTGCAGTAACAGAATGTCTATGATCACCACCAACATTGGTGCTATAACAGAATGTCTACGATCACCAACAACATTGGTGCTGTAACAGAATGTCTACGATCACCAACATTGGTGCTGTAACAGAATGTCTACGATCACCAACATTGGTGCTGTAACAGAATGTCTATGATCACCACCAACATTGGTGCTGTAACAGAATGTCTATGATCACCACCAACATTGGTGCAGTAACAGAATGTCTATGATCACCAACAACATTGGTGCTGTAACAGAATGTCTACGATCACCAACAACATTGGTGCTGTAACAGAATGTCTACGATCACCAACAACATTGGTGCTGTAACAGAATGTCTACGATCACCAACAACATTGGTGCTGTAACAGAATGTCTACGATCACCAACATTGGTGCTGTAACAGAATGTCTACGATCACCAACAACATTGGTGCTGTAACAGAATGTCTATGATCACCAACATTGGTGCTGTAACAGAATGTCTACGATCACCAACAACATTGGTGCTGTAACAGAATGTCTACGATCACCAACATTGGTGCTGTAACAGAATGTCTACGATCACCAACAACATTGGTGCTGTAACAGAATGTCTACGATCACCAACAACATTGGTGCTGTAACAGAATGTCTACGATCACCAACAACATTCATGCTTTCACAGAAAGCGTGTTCCCAAATGCAGCAGCACCTTTTTTTTGTGTGTGTGTGTGTCTGTGTGTGTGTGTGTGTCTGTGTGTGTGTGTGCGTCTTTCTCCATGTGCAGTCGCATTGGTTTTACTGTCAAGGTGGATTTTAGGATAGAATTTTGTCACTGACAAATCTTTTGACATATGAATGATAAGTGGATGGCATCAGATTGATAAAAGGATTGACCCATGATTGTGGCTGCGTCAGGTGACAGACATGATGAAATGATTTGTAGGATTGATAAAACAAGTGAGATATGATTGATAAAATAAATGCTACAGGATTGATGAAATGATTGGCACATGGTTGTGTTGTTGCAGGTGACAGACATGATGAAATGATTTATAGGATTAATAAAACAAGTGAGGTATGATTGATAAAATGAATGCTACAGGATTGATGAAGTGATTGCCACATGACGGGCGCAATAGCTGGGTGGTTAAAGCATTGGACTTTCAGTCTGAGGGTCCCGGGTTCGAATCACGGTGACGGCGCCTGGTGGGTAAAGGGTGGAGATTTTTACGATCTCCCAGGTCAACATATGTACAGACCTGCTAATGCCTGAACCCCCTTCGTGTGTATATGCAAGCAGAAGATCAAATACGCACGTTAAAGATCCTGTAATCCATGTCAGCGTTCGGTGGGTTATGGAAACAAGAACATACCCAGCATGCACACCCCCGAAAGCGGAGTATGGCTGCCTACATGGCGGGGTAAAAACGGTCATGCACGTAACAGCCCACTCGTGTACATGCGAGTGAACGTGGGAGTTGCAGCCCACGAATGCAGAAGAAGAAGAAGAAGATTGCCACATGGTCATGTTGCTGCAGGTGACGGACATGGTGAAATGATTGCCACATGACTGTGTTGCTGCAGGTGACGGACATGGTGAAATGATTGCCACATGACTGTGTTGCTGCAGGTGACGGACATGGTGAAATGATTGCCACATGACTGTGTTGCTGCAGGTGACGGACATGATGAAATGATTACCACATGACTGTGTTGCTGCAGGTGACGGACATGATGAAATGATTGCCACATGACTGTGTTGCTGCAGGTGACGGACATGATGAAATGATTACCACATGACTGTGTTGCTGCAGGTGACGGACATGATGAAATGATTGCCACATGGTCGTGTTGCTGCAGGTGACGGACATGATGAAATGATTGCCACATGGCTGTGTTGCTGCAGGTGACAGACATGGTGAAATGATTGCCACATGGTCGTGTTGCTGCAGGTGACGGACATGATGAAATGATTGCCACATGGTCGTGTTGCTGCAGGTGACGGACATGATGAAATGATTGCCACATGGCTGTGTTGCTGCAGGTGACGGACATGATGAAATGATTGCCACATGGTCGTGTTGCTGCAGGTGACGGACATGATGCTGCAGGAGAGGCTGTACCCCATGTGGGCGCAGCGGGTGCGGCGCTGGTGGAACACCCGCTACAACCGCATCATCCTCTTCTGGGTGGTGGTGGTCCTCACCTCCTTCATCGTCATCTTCGTCATCGCCACCGACTACATCCAGTGGGACAAGCTGAACCGAGACTTCCTGCACTCCAACGAGCTGTCCCGCGCCTTCCTGGCGTCCTTCATCCTGGTCATGGACATCGTCATCATCATGCAGGTCTGGCGCCGGGGGACTGCGGGTTGGGGGGGGGGGGGGTGTTTGGTGATGGTGTCCATATTTTTTGACTCACTTGTGTAAACAAAGTGAGTCTATGTTTTAACCCGGTGTTCGGTTGTCTGTGTGTGTGTGTGTGTGTGTGTCTGTGTGTGTGTGTGTGTGTCCGTGGTAAACTTTAACACCGACATTTTCTCTGCAAATACTTTGTCAGTTGACACCAAATTTGGCATAAAAATAGGAAAAATTCAGTTCTTTCCAGTCATCTTGTTTAAAACAATATTGCATCTCTGGGATGGGCACAAAAAAAAAATAAAAAAAGAAGCCTAATTATATGCAAACTGCATTTACTGTTTATATTTTTTGTATTCACTAAACTTGGCACTTTGACCTCTTATTCTGACACAACAAGAGGAGTCATTATTATAATTTTTTGTTCAAACAGGAACTTCTTTTGCTAATCATGGAATTTTTATTTATTTTGCAAACGTTTTGGTGCAGATAGTAAAAAAGGGAAATTACTCTGTAATTAATGCTAGGGGACGTAATTTATCACAAGTGAGTCTTGAAGGCCTTGCCTCTCTTGTTCTTTTTTTTTCTTGCTGCTCCATCGTCTGCACCGTTTCAGTGGCATTACTCCCACACTGCTTATTCTGGGTCCCACATGCATACACAGCCACATCTGGGTTTGTCTGTGGCAGTCCCCAGTGCCGGTAGGTCCACAGGGAACTCATCGATGTCAGGTTGCCAGGAGGCCACACACCAGAGGAGACCCTGCACTGCTGCTGAGTCACTTCTGTGGTGTTCGGAAGTGCCTGTTCTGATTTAATGTACTTAGGACGCCGCCTGCTAAGCCCCCTACTTATGACAGTAACGGCTGAGTCACAGAGCCAGACTGATGGATATTTATGGAGAGCCTGTTTTCAGTCATAAAGTTACTTATATAGTGCCTATCTTCAGTCATAAAGTTACTTATATAGTGCCTATTTTCAGTCAGAAAGTTACTTATATAGTGCCTATCTTCAGTCAGAGAGTTACTTATATAGTGCCTATCTTCATTCAGAGAGTTACTTATATAGTGCCTATCTTCATTCAGAGAGTTACTTATATAGTGCCTATCTTCAGTCAGAGAGTTACTTATATAGGGCCTATCTTCATTCAGAGTTACTTATATACTGCCTATCTTCATTCAGAGAGTTACTTATATAGTGCCTATCTTCAGTCAGAGAGTTACTTATATAGTGCCTATCTTCAGTCAGAGAGTTACTTATATAGGGCCTATCTTCATTCAGAGAGTTACTTATATAGGGCCTATCTTCATTCAGAGATTTACTTATATAGTGCCTATCTTCATTCAGAGAGTTACTTATATAGTGCCTATCTTCAGTCAGAGAGTTACTTATATAGGGCCTATCTTCATTCAGAGATTTACTTATATACTGCCTATCTTCATTCAGAGAGTTACTTATATAGTGCCTATCTTCAGTCAGAGAGTTACTTATATAGGGCCTATCTTCATTCAGAGAGTTACTGATATAGTGCCTATCTTCATTCAGAGATTTACTGATATAGTGCCTATCTTCATTCAGAGAGTTACTTATATAGTGCCTATCTTCAGTCAGAGAGTTACTTATATAGTGCCTATCTTCAGTCAGAGAGTTACTTATATAGTGCCTATCTTCAGTCAGAGAGTTACTTATATAGTGCCTATCTTCAGTCAGAGAGTTACTTATATAGGGCCTATCTTCATTCAGAGATTTACTTATATAGGGCCTATCTTCATTCAGAGAGTTACTTATATAGTGCCTATCTTCATTCAGAGAGTTACTTATATAGTGCCTATCTTCATTCAGAGAGTTACTTATATAGTGCATATCTTCAGTCAGAGAGTTACTTATATAGGGCCTATCTTCATTCAGAGAGTTACTTATATAGTGCCTATCTTCAGTCAGAGATTTACTTATATAGTGCCTATCTTCAGTCAGAAAGTTACTAATATAGCACCTATCTTCAGTCAGAGAGTTACTTACATAGCGTCTATCTTTAGTCAGAAAGTTACTAATATAGCACCTATCTTCAGTCAGAGAGTTACTTACATAGCGTCTATCTTTAGTCAGAAAGTTACTAATATAGCACCTATCTTCAGTCAGAGAGTTACTTACATAGCGTCTATCTTTAGTCAGAAAGTTACTAATATAGCACCTATCTTCAGTCAGAGAGTTACTTACATAGCGTCTATCTTTAGTCAGAAAGTTACTAATATAGCACCTATCTTCAGTCAGAGAGTTACTTACATAGCGTCTATCTTCAGTCAGAAAGTTACTAATATAGCACCTTCAGAGATGGAGCTTTAAGCACTTGACAAACACTGAGTTATTTTTACAACAGGCAGCCTACCTAGGTAGAGCCAACTGACAGCTGCCTTTGGGCGCTTATCATTGGTTTCCTGCGTCATTTAATCAGGTTTCAGTCATGCACACACTCACACTCATGTGGACATGTAACATTTTTATGTGAATGACCGTTTTGTTTATTTACCCCACCATTTTGGCAGCCATACTCCGTTTTCAGGAGTGTACATGCTGGGTATTTCATTGTTTCCATAACCCACCAAACGCTGACTTGTATTACAGGATCTTTAACGTGTGTATTTGGTCTTCTGTATGCGGATACACATAAAAGGGATTCGGGCACTAGAGGTGTGCACATGTGTAGACCTGGGAGATGGGAAAAAATCTCCACCTTTAAGCCACCAGGTGTCACGGGGATCAAACTCAGGAAACTGGGGTGAGAATCCAGTGCTCTGAGTATTTGACCACTGCGCCCATCAAATACCACAACTTGAAATGTTTTTTATCTTCTTCTTCACCGTCTTGTTTAGTGGGCTGCAACTCCCAGGTTCACGTGTATGACCGTTTTTACCCCGCCATGTAGGCAGCCATACTCCGTTTTTTGGGGTGTTTTTTAACATCGTTTGGGTTTCTCTGTGACTGCTTTTATGAACTGACAGTTTTTCTGCCCTCAGATGGCCCCTTTCAGTCAGCTTGGCTGGGAGTTGAACAGGGTTTGATTTGATTGGCTGTGAACAGGTTGGAGCCGTGGCTTTTCATTGGCTGTCATTGTGTGGTGGCCTGGGGGAAGGAAGTTGTGATGTTTGGTTTGTGTCGGGGTGTGGGAAGGTGAGGGTATGGAGGATGTGGGAAGGTGAGGGTATGGAGGATGTGGGATGGTGAGGGTATGGAGGATGTGGGATGGTGAGGGTATGGAGGATGTGGGAAGGTGAGGGTATGGAGGATGTGGGAATGGTGAGGGTATGGAGGATGTGGGATGGTGAGGGTATGGAGGATGTGGGATGGTGAGGGTGTGGAGGATGTGGGAAGGTGAGGGTATGGAGGATGTGGGAAGGTGAGGGTATGGAGGATGTGGGATGGTGAGGGTATGTGGGATGGTGAGGGTGTGGAGGATGTGGGATGGTGAAGGTATGGAGGATGTGGGATGGTGAGGGTATGTGGGATGGTGAGGGTATGGAGGATGTGGGAAGGTGAGGGTATGTGGGATGGTGAGGGTATGGAGGATGTGGGATGGTGAGGGTGTGGAGGATGTGGGATGGTGAGGGTATGGAGGATGTGGGATGGTGAGGGTATGTGGGATGGTGAGGGTGTGGAGGATGTGGGATGGTGAGGGTATGTGGGATGGTGAGGGTATGGAGGATGTGGGATGGTGAGGGTATGTGGGATGGTGAGGGTATGGAGGATGTGGGAAGGTGAGGGTATGTGGGATGGTGAGGGTATGGAGGATGTGGGATGGTGAGGGTGTGGAGGATGTGGGATGGTGAGGGTATGGAGGATGTGGGAAGGTGAGGGTATGGAGGATGTGGGATGGTGAGGGTATGGAGGATGTGGGATGGTGAGGGTATGGAGGATGTGGGAATGCATGAATTCACACACACCTGAAGGAACCTCATTGCGCTGACCTCAGTCATAATCCATCGAAACCTTTGGACTTTTTCATGAACTTATTTTAAAAGATATACCTAAAAGTTACTTTGGTGAAAGTTACCAAATGAATGCATAAACAGTTAAAATTATGATAGAGCAGGGAACCAGTTGCAGTCTGGAAGCATGGTTGCCATGTCAGCAAGCATTCTGTCATGCATGATGATAAATAGATCAAATTTTAAGCACCCCAAAAAATCATTGTATCAGCAAGTATGTATTATAGTAAAAAATAAAATAAGATAATGAAAAAGTGAAAAAAACCAATCCAAACCCTGGCGGCTGTGTGTAAGCCCAAGACAGGTAGAATCAATGCAGTGTGGGGAGGTGGGTGTACACAGCTCAGTCTGATCCATGTGAGTTGTGTGGAGCAAAACTGGGTCAGGCTGCTGTCACAAATTGATCTGTACAACAGGTGTCTTGTTCCTGTTGTGTTCTGACTGATACAGGTATTGGGCAGGGAGTGTCCAGGTGTGTTTTGGTGAAGTTTGACAGATACTGGTATTGGGCAGGGAGTGTCCAGGTGTGTTTTGGTGAAGTTTGACAGATACAGGTATTGGGCAGGGAGTGTCCAGGTGTGTTTTGGTGAAGTTTGACAGATACAGGTATTGGACAGGGAGTGTCCAGGTGTGTTTTGGTGAAGTTTGACAGATACAGGTATTGGGCAGGGAGTGTGTTACACCGTCATGTCCAGGTGTGTTTTGGTGAAGTTTGACAGATACAGGTATTGGACAGGGAGTGTCCAGGTGTGTTTTGGTGAAGTTTGACAGATACAGGTATTGGACAGGGAGTGTCCAGGTGTGTTTTGGTGAAGTTTGACAGATACAGGTATTGGGCAGGGAGTGTCCAGGTGTGTTTTGGTGAAGTTTGACAGATACAGGTATTGGGCAGGGAGTGTCCAGGTGTGTTTTGGTGAAGTTTGACAGATACAGGTATTGGACAGGGAGTGTCCAGGTGTGTTTTGGTGAAGTTTGACAGATACAGGCATTGGGCAGGGAGTGTCCAGGTGTGTTTTGGTGAAGTTTGACAGATACAGGTATTGGGCAGGGAGTGTGTTACACCGTCATGTCCAGGTGTGTTTTGGTGAAGTTTGACAGATACAGGTATTGGGCAGGGAGTGTCCAGGTGTGTTTTGGTGAAGTTTGACAGATACAGGTATTGGGCAGGGAGTGTCCAGGTGTGTTTTGGTGAAGTTTGACAGATACAGGCATTGGACAGGGAGTGTCCAGGTGTGTTTTGGTGAAGTTTGACAGATACAGGCATTGGGCAGGGAGTGTCCAGGTGTGTTTTGGTGAAGTTTGACAGATACAGGTATTGGGCAGGGAGTGTCCAGGTGTGTTTTGGTGAAGTTTGACAGATACAGGTATTGGGCAGGGAGTGTCCAGGTGTGTTTTGGTGAAGTTTGACAGATACAGGTATTGGACAGGGAGTGTCCAGGTGTGTTTTGGTGAAGTTTGACAGATACAGGTATTGGACAGGGAGTGTCCAGGTGTGTTTTGGTGAAGTTTGACAGATACAGGTATTGGACAGGGAGTGTCCAGGTGTGTTTTGGTGAAGTTTGACAGATACAGGTATTGGACAGGGAGTGTCCAGGTGTGTTTTGGTGAAGTTTGACAGATACAGGCATTGGGCAGGGAGTGTCCAGGTGTGTTTTGGTGAAGTTTGACAGATACAGGTATTGGGCAGGGAGTGTCCAGGTGTGTTTTGGTGAAGTTTGACAGATACAGGTATTGGGCAGGGAGTGTCCAGGTGTGTTTTGGTGAAGTTTGACAGATACAGGTATTGGGCAGGGAGTGTCCAGGTGTGTTTTGGTGAAGTTTGACAGATACAGGTATTGGGCAGGGAGTGTGTTACACCGTCATGTCCAGGTGTGTTTTGGTGAAGTTTGACAGATACAGGTATTGGACAGGGAGTGTCCAGGTGTGTTTTGGTGAAGTTTGACAGATACAGGTATTGGGCAGGGAGTGTCCAGGTGTGTTTTGGTGAAGTTTGACAGATACAGGTATAGTGTGACAGGGAGTGTGTTACACTATCATGTCCAGGTGATTTTTGTCTGGTTGAGAAAATGTCCCCTGACATTAATGACCCATCAAAGAAGTTGTAAATTACAAAGTTTATTTTTTTTAATTTAGCGCTTGGAAATGCTTGGCCCACTCTTGCTCCCCCCTCGCTTTCTGTTTATCAGGAATATTTAAGGTGTGCCTTTCTGCTGTATGAATCTGGGGATGCATATGTGGTTTCTGTGTGTGTGTGTGTGTGTGTGTGTGTGTGTGTGTGAGGGAGAAAGAGTGAGGAAATACTTTTATGTAGCAATATTAATGTAATGAGGTGGATGATTGGTCTTCAGTACCAACAATAAAGTTTGCTGATAATGTGTTTTCCTTTTTGATGCTCCAAATCAGAAGCTTGTAGCTGCCTGGTTTCTAAAGAAACAAAACTAACAAGCAAACAAAATGACTCCAAAAGCATACAAATGAACAAACAAACAACTGTTGAAAGTTGTTTAACATATAAATGAATACATGAATGATTTTTTAGAAAGATATACACACAAGGAAAGAAAGGAAGGAAGAAAGAGACTATTTATAAAAATAAAATAAAAATAAAAAGAGAGGGAAATGAGACTGCAGGTGTTTAATTGGCAGAAAATACAGAAAGGTAAAACACATGCTGACAGATTGAGGCATTTAGAACAGCTGCTTTCAGAGCCTCTGCCTTCAGAACAGCTGCCTTCAGAACCTCTAACTTCAGAGCCTCTGCCTTCAGAACAGCTGCTTTCAGAGCCTCTGTCTTCAGAACAGCTGCCTGTAGAACCTCTAACTTCAGAGCCTCTGCCTTCAGAACAGCTGTCTTTAGAACCTCTAACTTCAGAGCCTCTGTGTTCAGAACAGCTGCCTTTAGAACCTCTAACTTCAGAGCCTCTGCCTTCAGAACAGCTGCCTTTAGAACCTCTAACTTCAGAGCCTCTGTCTTCAGAACAGATGCCTTTAGAACCTCTAACTTCAGAGCCTCTGCCTTCAGAACAGATGCCTTTAGAACCTCTAACTTCAGAGCCTCTGCCTTCAGAACAGCTGCCTTTAGAACCTCTAACTTCAGAGCCTCTGCCTTCAGAACAGCTGCCTTTAGAACCTCTAACTTCAGAGCCTCTGCCTTCAGAACAGCTGCCTTTAGAACCTCTAACTTCAGAGCCTCTGCCTTCAGAACAGCTGCCTTTAGAACCTCTAACTTCAGAGCCTCTGTCTTCAGAACAGCTGCCTTTAGAACCTCTAACTTCAGAGCCTCTGTCTTCAGAACAGATGCCTTTAGAACCTCTAACTTCAGAGCCTCTGCCTTCAGAACAGATGCCTTTAGAACCTCTAACTTCAGAGCCTCTGCCTTCAGAACAGCTGCCTTTAGAACCTCTAACTTCAGAGCCTCTGCCTTCAGAACAGCTGCCTTTAGAACCTCTAACTTCAGAGCCTCTGCCTTCAGAACAGCTGCCTTTAGAACCTCTAACTTCAGAGCCTCTGCCTTCAGAACAGCTGCCTTTAGAACCTCTAACTTCAGAGCCTCTGCCTTCAGAACAGCTGCCTTTAGAACCTCTAACTTCAGAGCCTCTGCCTTCAGAACAGCTGCGTTTAGAACCTCTAACTTCAGAGCCTCTGTCTTCAGAACAGCTGCCTTTAGAACCTCTAACTTCAGAGCCTCTGCCTTCAGAACAGCTGCGTTTAGAACCTCTAACTTCAGAGCCTCTGCCTTCAGAACAGCTGCCTTTAGAACCTCTAACTTCAGAGCCTCTGCCTTCAGAACAGCTGCCTTTAGAACCTCTAACTTCAGAGCCTCTGCCTTCAGAACAGCTGCCTTTAGAACCTCTAACTTCAGAGCCTCTGTCTTCAGAACAGCTGCCTTTAGAACCTCTAACTTCAGAGCCTCTGCCTTCAGAACAGCTGCCTTTAGAACCTCTAACTTCAGAGCCTCTGCCTTCAGAACAGCTGCATTTAGAACCTCTAACTTCAGAGCCTCTGCCTTCAGAACAGCTGCCTTTAGAACCTCTAACTTCAGAGCCTCTGTCTTCAGAACAGCTGCTTTCAGAGCCTCTGTCTTCAGAACAGCTGCCTTTAGAACCTCTCACTTCAGAGCCTCTGCCTTCAGAACAGCTGCCTTTAGAACCTCTAACTTCAGAGCCTCTGCCTTCAGAACAGCTGCCCTTAGAACCTCTAACTTCAGAGCCTCTGCCTTCAGAACAGCTGCCCTTAGAACCTCTAACTTCAGAGCCTCTGCCTTCAGAACAGCTGCATTTAGAACCTCTAACTTCAGAGCCTCTGCCTTCAGAACAGCTGCATTTAGAACCTCTAACTTCAGAGCCTCTGCCTTCAGAACAGCTGCCTTTAGAACCTCTAACTTCAGAGCCTCTGCCTTCAGAACAGCTGCATTTAGAACCTCTAACTTCAGAGCCTCTGCCTTCAGAACAGCTGCTTTCAGAGCCTCTGTCTTCAGAACAGCTGCCTTTAGAACCTCTAACTTCAGAGCCTCTGCCTTCAGAACAGCTGCTTTCAGAGCCTCTGCCTTCAGAACAGCTGCCCTTAGAACCTCTAACTTCAGAGCCTCTGCCTTCAGAACAGCTGCATTTAGAACCTCTAACTTCAGAGCCTCTGCCTTCAGAACAGCTGCATTTAGAACCTCTAACTTCAGAGCCTCTGCCTTCAGAACAGCTGCCTTTAGAACCTCTAACTTCAGAGCCTCTGCCTTCAGAACAGCTGCCTTCAGAGCCTCTGTCTTCAGAACAGCTGCCTTTAGAACCTCTAACTTCAGAGCCTCTGCCTTCAGAACAGCTGCTTTCAGAGCCTCTGTCTTCAGAACAGCTGCCTTTAGAACCTCTAACTTCAGAGCCTCTGCCTTCAGAACAGCTGCTTTCAGAGCCTCTGTCTTCAGAACAGCTGCCTTTAGAACCTCTAACTTCAGAGCCTCTGCCTTCAGAACAGCTGCTTTGAGAGCCTCTGCCTTCAGAACAGCTGCTTTCAGAGCCTCTGTCTTCAGAACAGCTGCCTTTAGAACCTCTAACTTCAGAGCCTCTGTCTTCAGACCAGCTGCCTTTAGAACCTCTAACTTCAGAGTCTGCCTTCAGAACAGCTGCCTTTAGAACCTCTAACTTCAGAGCCTCTGTCTTCAGAACAGCTGGCTTTAGAACCTCTAACTTCAGAGCCTCTGCCTTCAGAACAGCTGCCTTTAGAACCTCTAACTTCAGAGCCTCTGTCTTCAGAACAGCTGCCTTTAAAACCTCTAACTTCAGAGCCTCTGCCTTCAGAACAGCTGCCTTTAGAACCTCTAACTTCAGAGCCTCTGCCTTCAGAACAGCTGCATTTAGAACCTCTAACTTCAGAGCCTCTGCCTTCAGAACAGCTGCCTTTAGAACCTCTAACTTCAGAGCCTCTGCCTTCAGAACAGCTGCCTTCAGAGCCTCTGTCTTCAGAACAGCTGCCTTTAGAACCTCTAACTTCAGAGCCTCTGCCTTCAGAACAGCTGCTTTCAGAGCCTCTGTCTTCAGAACAGCTGCCTTTAGAACCTCTAACTTCAGAGCCTCTGCCTTCAGAACAGCTGCTTTCAGAGCCTCTGTCTTCAGAACAGCTGCCTTTAGAACCTCTAACTTCAGAGCCTCTGCCTTCAGAACAGCTGCTTTGAGAGCCTCTGCCTTCAGAACAGCTGCTTTCAGAGCCTCTGTCTTCAGAACAGCTGCCTTTAGAACCTCTAACTTCAGAGCCTCTGTCTTCAGAACAGCTGCCTTTAGAACCTCTAACTTCAGAGTCTCTGCCTTCAGAACAGCTGCCTTTAGAACCTCTAACTTCAGAGCCTCTGTCTTCAGAACAGCTGGCTTTAGAACCTCTAACTTCAGAGCCTCTGCCTTCAGAACAGCTGCCTTTAGAACCTCTAACTTCAGAGCCTCTGTCTTCAGAACAGCTGCCTTTAAAACCTCTAACTTCAGAGCCTCTGCCTTCAGAACAGCTGCCTTTAGAACCTCTAACTTCAGAGCCTCTGCCTTCAGAACAGCTGCATTTAGAACCTCTAACTTCAGAGCCTCTGCCTTCAGAACAGCTGCCTTTAGAACCTCTAACTTCAGAGCCTCTGTCTTCAGAACAGCTGCCTTTAGAACCTCTAACTTCAGAGCCTCTGCCTTCAGAACAGCTGCCTTTAGAACCTCTAACTTCAGAGCCTCTGCCTTCAGAACAGCTGCCTTTAGAACCTCTAACTTCAGAGCCTCTGCCTTCAGAACAGCTGCTTTCAGAGCCTCTGCCTTCAGAACAGCTGCCTTTAGAACCTCTAACTTCAGAGCCTCTGTCTTCAGAACAGCTGCGTTTAGAACCTCTAACTTCAGAGCCTCTGCCTTCAGAACAGCTGCCTTTAGAACCTCTAACTTCAGAGCCTCTGCCTTCAGAACAGCTGCCTTTAGAACCTCTAACTTCAGAGCCTCTGTCTTCAGAACAGCTGCCTTTAGAACCTCTAACTTCAGAGCCTCTGCCTTCAGAACAGCTGCCTTTAGAACCTCTAACTTCAGAGCCTCTGCCTTCAGAACAGCTGCTTTCAGAGCCTCTGCCTTCAGAACAGCTGCCTTTAGAACCTCTAACTTCAGAGCCTCTGTCTTCAGAACAGCTGCCTTTAGAACCTCTAACTTCAGAGCCTCTGCCTTCAGAACAGCTGCCTTTAGAACCTCTAACTTCAGAGCCTCTGTCTTCAGAACAGCTGCCCTTAGAACCTCTAACTTCAGAGCCTCTGCCTTCAGAACAGCTGCCTTTAGAACCTCTAACTTCAGAGCCTCTGTCTTCAGAACAGCTGCCCTTAGAACCTCTAACTTCAGAGCCTCTGCCTTCAGAACAGCTGCCTTTAGAACCTCTAACTTCAGAGCCTCTGTCTTCAGAACAGCTGCCCTTAGAACCTCTAACTTCAGAGCCTCTGCCTTCAGAACAGCTGCCTTTAGAACCTCTAACTTCAGAGCCTCTGCCTTCAGAACAGCTGCCTTTAGAACCTCTAACTTCAGAGCCTCTGTGTTCAGAACAGCTGCCTTTAGAACCTCTAACTTCAGAGCCTCTGCCTTCAGAACAGCTGCCTTTAGAACCTCTAACTTCAGAGCCTCTGCCTTCAGAACAGCTGCCTTTAGAACCTCTAACTTCAGAGCCTCTGTGTTCAGAACAGCTGCCTTTAGAACCTCTAACTTCAGAGCCTCTGCCTTCAGAACAGCTGCCTTTAGAACCTCTGCCTTCAGAGCCTCTGCCTTCAGAACAGCTGCCTTTAGAACCTCTGCCTTCAGAACAGCTGTCTTTAGAGCCTCTGCCTTTAGAACAGCTGCCTTCAGAACAGCTGTCTTTAGAGCCTCTGCCTTCAGAACAGCTGCCTTCAGAACAGCTGCCTTCAGAACCTCTGTCTTTAGAGCCTCTGCCTTCAGAACAGCTGCCTTCAGAACCTCTGCCTTCAGAACAGCTGCCTTTAGAGCCTCTGTCTTTAGAGCCTCTGCCTTCAGAACAGCTGTCTTTAGAGCCTCTGCCTTTAGAGCCTCTGCCTTCAGAACAGCTTCCTTAGAACCTCTGTCTTCAGAGACTCTGCCTTCAGAACAGCTGCCTTCAGACCCCCTGCCTTGACTGTGTGCAGGACTGGGACTTCCCACACTTCATCAGCGCCATTGACATCAAGCTGCCCGGTGTCAACACGGCACAGATCAACTTCAAGATCCCTCGTCTGCTGAAGAGACTGGAGTACTGGAGGGTCCACATCACAGGTCAGGGGCCCTTTGATTGATTGATTTATTGTTTAATTAATACTACAGATTGATGCTCTCACTTTCCAGGCAGGGAGCTTGAGTTGTTTGCAATGACACATCAAAGTTGCATGAATATGCATGTGGCGTACACTGTTGTGTGTGCACAGACAAACATGCAGACACACACCCCTCCACACACACACACACACACACACACACAATGAAGGACAGAAAGGAATGACGGTGCATTTTGTGGTCAGTACTTGTTTCCTGACATACCTTCAGCCCGTGACTGCTGAGCTGGGATGGAATGAAATCAGTGTGACATGAAGTTGGAGTTCAAGAATTACTCCTTGAGCATTTTTGACTCACTTGTGTAAACAAAGTGAGTCTATGTTTTAACCCGGTATTCGGTTGTCTGTGTGTGTGTGTGTGTCCGTGTGTCTGTGTGTCCATGGTAAACTTTAACATTGACATTTTCTCTGCAAATACTTTGTCAGTTGATCTGTAATTAATACTAGGGGACTTAATTTATCACAAGTGAGTCTTGAAGGCTTTGCCTCTCTTGTTCAATGATGTGATTGATTTTACTGAACAACAACAATGCAGTCCTGAACCCTGCAGACCCAGCTCCAAGTCCAAACGGATTTTGGTGACCAACTTCCTGAAATCTAACCTCAGTCTATCTCAAACAGACAACAGCTCTTCACTGATGGACCTCTTGTCAGTAGTGGTGACGGAGTTAACTCTCTCCATACGAACGGCCAAAGAGACGATGTTGACAGCGTTTCACCCCAATTACCATCATCAAAATATTGCAAGAGGAAGCCTCTTATACTGAGGAGGTGAATGTTGACAAAGAATACCACAATTCTTATGACGGAAGCTAAAGGTTGGGTCATTCAGACACCCACTGGACATCCGAGGGGTCTGTGTAGAGGAGAAGAGAGGACTGGCCGTACTGAGTGAGTTAAGGTGAAATGTGGTGGAATCCTGTCCTATCAGAAGTGAGTCAGAATCACTGTTGGAGATCAGTGTATCCGAGTGGTTCAGCTTACTGTCACTCTTTTGACTACCTTTCTCTGCGGTTATTCTTCCGTGTATCAACTCTGTCTTTTGCTCCTTGGTCCTGGCTTAAGTCATCATTTGTAGCTCTGTGTGGGTGTGTGGGGGGGAGGGGAGGTGGGTGCGTGCATGCGTGTGTGAGTGTGTGTGTGTGTGTGTGCACGCATGCGTGTATGCGTGTGTTTCTCTGCGTGTGTGTGTATGTGTGTGTGTGTGTGTGTGTGCATGTGTGTGTGTGTGTGTGTATGTGTGTGCATGTGTGTGTGTGTGTGCATGTGTGTGTGTGTGTGTGTGTGCCAGCACAGGAGTGTCCCAGGTACTTACTCATGTGTCTGTTATAAGTTATATAGCTGACCAACACCAAAGGGAGGTGTGCTGTGTGTTGTTCAGGGAAATGTGTTGTGTGTTGTTGTTGTTCAGGGAAATGAGCTGTGTGTTGTTCAGGGAAATGTGTTGTGTGTTGTTGTTCAGGGAAATGTGCTGTGTGTTCTTGTTCAGGGAAATGTGTTGTGTGTTGTTGTTGTTCAGGGAAATGTGTTGTGTGTTGTTGTTCAGGGAAATGTGCTGTGTGTTGTTCAGGGAAATGTGTTGTGTGTTGTTGTTGTTCAGGGAAATGTGCTGTGTGTTGTTCAGGGAAATGTGCTGTGTGTTGATCAGGGAAATGTGCTGTGTGTTGTTCAGGGAAATGTGCTGTGTGTTGTTGTTCAGGGAAATGTGCTGTGTTGTTGAGGGAAATGTGCTGTGTGTTGTTCAGGGAAATGTGCTGTGTGTTGATCAGGGAAATGTCCTGTGTGTTGATCAGGGAAATGTGCTGTGTTGTTCAGGGAAATGTGTTGTGTGTTGTTGTTGTTCAGGGAAATGTGCTGTGTGTTGTTCAGGGAAATGTGCTGTGTGTTGTTGTTCAGGGAAATGTGCTGTGTTGTTGAGGGAAATGTGCTGTGTGTTGTTGTTCAGGGAAATGTGCTGTGTGTTGTTCAGGGAAATGTGCTGTGTGTTGATCAGGGAAATGTCCTGTGTGTTGATCAGGGAAATGTGCTGTGTGTTGTTGTTCAGGGAAATGTGCTGTGTGTTGATCAGGGAAATGTCCTGTGTGTTGATCAGGGAAATGTGCTGTGTGTTGTTCAGGGAAATGTGCTGTGTGTTGTTGAGGGAAATGTGCTGTGTGTTGTTCAGGGAAATGTGCTGTGTTGTTGAGGGAAATGTGCTGTGTGTTGTTGAGGGAAATGTGCTGTGTGTTGTTCAGGGAAATGTGCTGTGTTGTTGAGGGAAATGTGCTGTGTGTTGTTGAGGGAAATGTGCTGTGTGTTGTTCAGGGAAATGTGCTGTGTTGTTGAGGGAAATGTGCTGTGTTGTTGAGGGAAATGTGCTGTGTGTTGTTGAGGGAAATGTGCTGTGTGTTGATCAGGGAAATGTGCTGTGTGTTGATCAGGGAAATGTGCTGTGTGTTGTTCAGGGAAGTGGTTCAACTACGGCATCCTGTTCATCGTGATCCTGCTGGATCTCAACATGTGGAAGAACCAGATCTTCTACGCCCCCTACGACTACGGCCAGTACGTGGACTCTGAGGGCCGCATCCATTCGGTCCGCGATGACTACAGCCTGGAGACCTTCAACGAGTCGCTGCTGTCCTTCTCCTATCGCAACGCCACCATCGACCCCCTGACTCGAAACGCTACATTGAACTGGACACGGTGATGAACGCTCGCTACAATGAGTACGCCCTGGGGGTCAAGGCCATTGCCTTCATCCCCAGCATCGCCGTGTTCATCCTCTTTGGCGTCTTCGTCTGGATGTACGGCCGACTGCCCAAGCCCACCAAGGACGACCCCTACGGTGGCCGGCTGAGGAAGCGGAAGCGCCACTTCTTCCGCATCGGGTGGAAGCGTCTGCGGAAGAGGTTCCGCACCACAGCGGTTGCTGTGGACGCCTTCAAGTCGGCCGGCAGGGAGGCACAACTCCGCCGGGAGAGGGAAGCGGCGGCGCTGAGGGGGGATGAGAGTGACGGAGGGGGGGTGGAGGCCCGGGCGCTAGGCCAGTGGAAACGGGCCCAGAAGAAGGAGGAGGGTTTTGACGGGGAGCTGACGGAGGACGACGCAGCTGGTGGGGGGCAGAGAAGCCAAGATGTGAGCACCGTCACACGGCAGTTGAGCTCCACTGTCGTCTGAATTGTGTGCGTATGGTGATGTGGGGAAGGGGGGGGGGGGGAGTGTGTCCATCTGCTGAACAGCTATTGACTATATGGCTATTGACGTGGTGTGGTTTAAGGGCAATTTGTTTGGGAGGCGGGGGGGGGGGGGGGGGGGTGTTGTGTAAGGGATGGTTATTGGGGAAAAAGGGATACAGGTTTTTTTTTGAGGGAGGTATTTATTTATTGAGACATCTTGCTATAGCACATATTCTTGAAGCTCGATGTGCTTTGTATGGATTTGTTGTTTGAAAACAGCTTCTTTTTTTTTCTGACACAGTCATTGAGTTTTTCTGTTTTGTGTTGTTGTTTTTACCTGATTTTTCTGTTGTGAATATTTTACAATCTTTTTTTAAATTTTATCTGTACTATCTTCCGCACTGTTTGGTTTTTGAGTTGTTTTTTTTAATGTTTTGCTAAGCTGCACACTATCTTCTTGAACTTCTGCTGACAGTTTGTGAGCGATTTTCTGTGTTTGTGTGTTTGCATGTTTGCTTGAGTGTGTCATACATGAATGCATGCATACTTCTGTATGTATAACTTTCATTGTAAATGGAACAAGCTCCTGGTGTGGGGTGTCTTTGCATCAGACTGCGTTATTATCATTACTATCTCATTATCTTGATCATTATTATGGTCACCGTTATATTATTTATAGTATATAATGATAAAGGATAGAATGAAGAACTACATTCAGTCATGACGATCTGTCGTGTGGGGGTGTAGATAGAAAGAAGATATTACTGCTGATGTTGGAGCTTTACCTTTTTCAGTGTAAAAACCCATAACTGTCCCATGATGTCAACATTGCAGCAGTCGTGGAAACTCTTTTTTTAACTCACAGAAAACTATCTGCGTTTTGCTTTTTGCTCAGACCTGTGAAAAATGCTTCAACAGTGTATGTTTGTTTGTGTTGTTTTTGTTGTGTTTTTGTTGTGTGTGTGTGTGTGTGTGTGTGGACATATTTGGTATCCCTCTCTGTTTATCTAATCAAATGACCCTAATTAAAGAAGGCAAACTGGCAGACGACACGACGCTAACGTGCATCATTTGTATATGTTGCATTGTTGGGATGACAAACATATCAGAGTTTACATTACTTTACAGTGGTTTACACCTGCTTTACAGTCCTGACATGGCCTTTGTTATCAGCAGGGCTGGCAGCAAGCAGCAGCCATGAAATGTGAACACTTCCTGCTCTGTTTCTCTGTACCGTACGTTTCCTAAAAAGTACTGAACCTCCTCCTCCTTCTTCTCCTGTGATTCACTGGGGCGCTGCACTGAAGAGCTGTTCACCAGATTCCTCCTGGTCTGTCAGCTGTGGGCCTCGGCGAATGGTTTTCCTGTCCGTTCTGCATTGTTGTCAGTCCATCGTTTTTTCCCCCAGGTCAGATCCGAGTTCTCCCCTGCTTCAGGTAACCATGGCACCAGATGCTGCCTGCTGCATGTGGGGAGAGTGTAGACGTTTGTTAGGAACACTCTGTTTGTAGCTCTTCACCTGTCAACGATGTTACAGTTATCTGCTATCCTCTGTGTGCTGAAGGAACGTTGTTAGGGCATGGCTTTCAATATACAGTAAAATATAAGTTGTATATATTTTTATGTTATCAAAGATTAATTTTTATGTGTTTGTGTTCCTGCATTTCTTCATCTCAGTTTTAGAGTTTCTTGTGCTGAACTGAAGCAGGTCTCTGTGATACTACCATATATTTTTGTATACACTTACATCGCTGCTTTGTTTTCGGGTTCTTTCACATGAAGTGACTTAACTGTTATATGGGGAATACTGCCTCTTGTCAACAACGCATATTCAGGGAGAGGTGGTAGAGATAACAGTTTGACAATAGAGGTTTGATTAATTGATGACAGAGACAACAGTTTGACAATAGAGGTTTGGTTAATTGATGACAGACAACAGTTTGACAATAGAGGTTTGGTTAATTGATGACAGAGACAACAGTTTGACAATAGAGGTTTGGTTAATTAATGACAGACAACAGTTTGACAAAAGAGGTTTGGTTAATTGATGACAGACAACAGTTTGACAATAGAGGTTTGGTTAATTGATGACAGAGACAACAGTTTGACAATAGAGGTTTGGTTAATTGATGACAGAGACAACTGTTTGACAAAAGAGGTTTGGTTAATTGATGACAGACAACAGTTTGACAATAGAGGTTTGGTTAATTGATGACAGACAACAGTTTGACAATAGAGGTTTGGTTAATTGATGACAGACAACAGTTTGACAATAGAGGTTTGGTTAATTGATGACAGACAACAGTTTGACAATAGAGGTTTGGTTAATTGATGACAGAGACAACAGTTTGACAATAGAGGTTTGGTTAATTGATGACAGAGACAACAGTTTGACAATAGAGGTTTGGTTAATTAATGACAGACAACAGTTTGACAAAAGAGGTTTGGTTAATTGATGACAGACAACAGTTTGACAAAAGAGGTTTGGTTAATTGATGACAGAGACAACAGTTTGACAATAGAGGTTTGGTTAATTGATGACAGACAACAGTTTGACAATAGAGGTTTGGTTAATTGATGACAGAGGGCGCTGCACAGGCAGACAGAAGGGAGGCCACTAGCTTCAGCTACTTTCTATTTCTCCGCCTGAGAGGAATGGTGTTTTGCACAGGACTGGGGGGAATCAGATCCCTGCCCAGTGTGCACCAGTGGGTCATGGTAAATGGATGAACAGTTTTAGGGTGAAGAGATGTCCTTTCTGGGGCACAGTGGGAGACTGGTGAACATGAAGTACAGCGTGACTGGGTCTGAGGTGACACAGGTGTTGTAAGGTGACACAGGTGTTGTAAGGTGACACAGGTGTTGTAAGGTGACACAGGTGTTGTAAGGTGACACAGGTGTTGTAAGGTGACACAGGTGTTCTAAGGTGACACAGGTGTTCTAGGGTTACACAGGTGTTGTAAGGTGACACAGGTGTTCTAGGGTTACACAGGTGTTGTAAGGTGACACAGGTGTTCTAGGGTTACACAGGTGTTGTAAGGTGACACAGGTGTTGTAAGGTGACACAGGTGTTGTAAGGTGACACAGGTGTTCTAGGGTTACACAGGTGTTGTAAGGTGACACAGGTGTTGTAAGGTGACACAGGTCGTATTCTCAGTATTGTGTGTAACATGGCTGCTTTCACAGAATCCTCATGATGCTTCCGGTCAGTGGTAATGATACATACTAGTGATGGTAATTATAGTAAGTTCATGTATATGGTGCTTTGAAACCTCTCAATGTGCTTTACAATAACACATCCCAAAGAACACAAGAACACACACACACACACACACATAGATGTGGTTAATATAGATAGCAGATGACTTTTCTTGGTGAAGTAGGATTTGCTGACTGTACATAATATTGAAGAACAAATTTAATTATTTGTGTTTTGTTGAAGCTGATGTTGTTTTGGGGTTTTTTTGGTTTGTTAGTTTTGGCAGGTTGATGAATTTTGTATTTCTTGTTTTTTTTCTTTCTTGTGTGGCTTCTGACAGTGACTGAACTGGAGTGAGTTTGTTGTCTTTCTCTGTCGACAGTCAGTGTACACACTTCTTAAACCTTGTCTCTGTGTGTGGCTGCATGTGCGTACATGTGTGTGTGCTTGCATGTGTGCATGCGTGCATGTGTGCGTGCGTGAGTGAGATTTTGTCTTAAATCTTCAGTGTGTGTGTGTGTGTGTGTGTGTGTGTGTGTGTGTAAGTTTGCTTATGAAGTGCTTTACTGTCCGTTGTTAAGAATTTTTTTAAATATACATGTGGTGAAGATGATATTTTGCTAATGTACCACCCAGTGCTGCTGTTGATGCCTAGGTCTAAGGGAATATTTGCATGATGTAGAAATAGATTTTGGACTCTGTGGGAAAATCTCACAGGAATCACAGATTTATGATTTAGGCGATTTATTAACACAACCTCAACTATGATTTTTCAGAATAAAACATATTTTAACCTGATATATGTGTGTTGCGGAAATCAAAATTTGGCTTTGTCGTGATGATGAAGTGCACTGTCACTAGTTTTGGGTGTTGGAACTTGTCAGTTGGGTTACATGTCATGGCCTCTTTGTGTTACTGGTACTTTTTAATGGTGTGATGTAACACTCATTCCTCTTGGGGTGTAATGTCAGTAGCTGTTTGAGGAAACTGCAGTATCAAACTGCATGCCTGTCACACCCACTGAAATGTCACATGAGCTTTGAAGTGTTTGTGAAGTCATCTCCAGTGAAGAAGCTTTGAAGTGTTTGTGAAGTCATCTCCAGTGAAGAAAATGGTCATGGGTGTTGCTTGCAGCAGACTGAGCCATTGATACAGGTGTAGTTGGGTGAATTTAACAGTCTTTCTTTTTTATGACACCTTGACATGTACAATGTCAGTGACTATCAAGTGTCAAGTGTCTTTCTCTCCCGCCCCCGCCCCTCTCTCTATGTCTCTCTTTCTTTCTCTCTGTCTCTCTCTCTCTCTGTCTCTCTCTCTTTCTGTTCCATTTGAATGGGTTGTTGTATTCCTCTCTCTCTCTCTCTCACTTTCTATCTCTCTCACTTTCTGTCTGTCTGTCTATTTGTCTTTCTCTGTATGATTGTATTGGGTTATTATATTTGTTGATGTCACACCATTCAATGATTGTCCAGTTGTACTTATGCATGAGGGACAGAGGCATACCCATATAAGAATAATGTCACACCATTCAGTGATTGTCCACTTGTACTTATACATGAGGGACAGAGGCATACCTATATAAGAATAATGTCTGTGCTTTTTATTGTACATTTTCCTTTTCTGATACAGCTGAGTTTGAAGTGTTGTTGGTTTTTTCCCCTTTCTTTCAACACTTGTACTCATTTTGTGTGCACTGGATTTCCTTTCAATACTGCATGTATAAACTGCGTGCCTTAAGTGTAACTGCTTTCGTGGAAACACTTGTCCTTTTTCTGGTAAAGTATATTGCACCATTGTCGTTAAAAACATATCATTTATGTTAATAAACTATTGACTAGTTTTGCTAAAGATCAGGGCATATTGTTGAGACATGAGGCTGAAGAAGCTGTGAAGTGGATTCAGAATATGATATGATATGATATAGTATGATGTATGTCTTCCTTGACGCAGCTAAGCTTTAGTGTTTGCTCTGTTGGTGTCAGTATTATCACATCCAGCATTGTGTGGCACTGGACCTATGATCCAGTGCTGACTAGTGCTCAGGGTTCCATGCCATTTCAGCGTGCTGTGTCCTTGAGAAAGGTTTTTATATTGATTTTCCTCACACCACGCAGTTGTCAATGGGTGCCAGACTTGGGTCAGGGAAGGTTCGAACAGTGGGAGGGAAGGAGTGGGCCCTGCCTTCCTGTGCCCAGCCCTGGATACACTGGGTATGAATTCACTGCCTTCCTGTGCCGAGCCCTGGACACAGTGGGTATGAATTCACTGCCTTTCTATGCCGAGCCCTGGACACAGTGGGTATGAATTCACTGCCTTCCTGTGCCGAGCCCTGGACACAGTGGGTATGAATTCACTGCCTTTCTATGCCGAGCCCTGGACACAGTGGGTATGAATTCACTGCCTTCCTGTGCCAAGCCCTGGACACAGTGGGTATGAATTCACTGCCTTCCTGTGCCAAGCCCTGGACACAGTGGGTATGAATTCACTGCCTTCCTGTGCCCAGCCCTGGACACAGTGGATATGAATTCACTGTCCCAATGGCTGTAAAGGGGGTGGGACCTTGGACGTTTTAAGCCTCAAGCACAATCAAGGAAGCTTAAAATTGTTTTTGGATTTTAGATTCTTTAACCCCTAGGCTGCCTGCATGACGAGATAACTCGTCATGGCAAGCATGTATGCTTCGCTGCCTGCATGACGAGATAACTCGTCATCGAAATATTCTGACTTTTCCCTGGTTTGCATTCACTTCCTTGGCAAAAATAGTGGTAGCTTTAGCCTGGGGAATCTCTCTAGATTCTATTCATAGCTAGAAACCCCATCTACGTCATGAAGCAGTCCTTTATTTGAACGTTTTGGTTGGGTCACTGTCCAAGTGTTTGCCTGACTTCTCTCCTCGCTCGCTCAACAAAATGTCGGACTGACGCCGTGCTCAAGACATGCGATCGTGACGAACTAAATCAACCAAGATTTCTTCCTTTAGCTGATGCTCAGAAGGAATTGAAGCGTAAATTCGAAGGAGAAGATAGTGATGAACATTTATAGGACGATCTGATAGAAAATAAAGGGAGTAATCAAGAGAGTGGCCAAGATGCGACTGTCAGTGAGTGATACCGGCTGTACAGGTGTTAGCAGACGACAGATGACCGAATTAGCAGCAGAGCGATATTCTTGGCACGCAGCCAACGCGGTCTGATGAGAACTGAATCAAGTGACCGTGTGAGAGGGGTGAGGAGGAGGGGGGTGCAGACTGAGGGGGCGTGGCCTCACATCCATCGTATCGCTTGGAGAAGTCACAATGTATTGTGTATCTATCTCTTAAAAATATATATAGATATTGTGGTTGTTCTAGTATGATTTTGTGTTTGCAGATATCCATTTGTCCAGAAAATATGATGTTTTTGTGCAAATTACCTGACTAATGTTTGTAATGAACAAGTTGAAAATGTGACAAAAAACAAAACACTGATTTCAAAACAACAGCATGTCACTAAAAATATATAAAATGGGAAAACAGCATGTGTTTTGTATTCTTTATTCATTTACCTTTCAGAAAATATATACTTTTATGGGTCTTTCTCCAATAACAAAGAGCACAGAATTTTTTGAAAATTTATACCCGTTTTTTGTGAAAAAACCCTGGCAAATAGATTTCACTTAAATCTTATTTTCCTGGCAGCGAAAGGGTTAAATTTTGTCTTTGGGTTATGATATTGTCATAGCATCAGGAGAAATCATTCTGTTTGGCATATTCATTCTCAAGTAATGTACAAAGACAGATTTTTCTGTCAATTTTTGGATTTTATATTAAAAAAATAAAAATAAAAATAAAAAAAAGGTACACCCAAGCCACACATCACTTACAGTCGCATACACAGAAACAGACACACACACAAACACATGCATGTGCGCGCGTGCACACACACACACACACACACACACATGAGAAAAACAATTGCCTAAAAATGAAGATGAAAACTATTAAAATGAAAAAAATAACCAAAAAAATAACCAGCAGTGGTTTTCCAGTTCAAGCCCCATTTTCCCTTGAAGAACAGACAATACACACTGCATAGCCCAGAAATTCCTTGGTTTTACGTTGATAAACCATATGAAGAGCCAAAAGCTTCACATTGAAAGTATTTCTTGCAGGGAGAAAGTAGAGTTTTTGTGTGGGTTTTTTTATTTTTATTGATTTTCAAATACCTAAGAGAAAACACACACAACAACAACAACAACAACAACAACAACAAATGCATACACATAATACAAAACAAAAAGGTGAACAACACAGACTCCATTGACGTGTAACACTCAGAAACGTTGATTCATAACATCAATGAATGTTGAAAGAAAGAAAGAAATGAACAGAATGTTTGTCATTATAAGTTTTCCTAGTCATCATAATCATCGTCTGCAACCAAATACCTGTATTGTTCAGGTTTTTCAACATAAGAAAAATATGCTAATCTGATGGAGCTGACTGTGGAAGAAGAAAGTTGCGGCTGCGTGTACAGTTGGGATGGACAAATCGTAACTATTTGCTTCACAAGCAGTGAGATGGTCGCTCTCTCTGTCTGTATCAGTACTTTTTCATTTGATCTGATCAGGATGTTAATTTGGCTAAACTTGTTTGGATGTGTGTGTGTGTGTGCTCATTTCTGTTACGTTATTTTTTGTTTTGTTTTGTTTTGAATGATATTAGTTTTGAGGTACTTATGTGCAGAGATAGATTTTAAGTGATAATTGTTTCCAGTATACATGTCTTTCTCCTTTGGTATTGAGGTGAAGTATGTGTCTGTTTCTATTCAGCAGCTGTGATTGTTCGTCTGATTGGAAAATTGATCATGGATATATGTAAATTATCATGTTAAAGAAAGCAACAATACACACATGCATGGATGCACCCACATGCATGCACATGCGCGCGCGCGCACACACACACACACACACACACACACACACACACATAACTCTTTTACAATTATTTATTATAATTATTCATAAGCACACATTCATTTTTCTCTATGTGTATCTAAAATTTAGATAGTGGTTGCACAAACTATGTTCCTACTTTTTAGGTGGCTGTATATTGCAAACATGGAGACTTGTATTTATTTGTAAGCTGTGTGAGACATATGAGCTCATTTTCTGTGTTTGAGAATGGTGAAAACTGAATGCTGGACATGTCAGTGTTGTTTTGAGCAGCTGTTTGATATATGTGTGAATTCCCTCTCCCTCTGTCCTGTTATGCATTCTGGTTCCATTTCTCCTGAATGTTTCTGCTTACTGTACATTAAAGCTATGGACATTGGAATTGTTTGGCTCCAGTGATGTGGTTCAGTTTGTATTCTGTGTGTGTGTGTGTGACTTGTTTGCTGAATTATAATCAAAATTGCACACACACACACACACACACACACACACACACACACACACACACACACACACACACACACACACACACACACACACACACACACACACACAGATACTCATAAGTACACAAATGCACATATAAACAGTTCATGCAGTGGAGTGATGGACTGGAGGTAACGCGTCCGCCTAGGAAGCGAGAGAATCCGAGCATGCTGGTTCGAATCATGGTTCAGCTGCCGATATTTTCTCCCCCTCCAGTAGGCCTTCAGTGGTGGTATGGACGCTAGTCATTTGGATGAGACGATAAACCGAGGTCCCGTGTGCAGCATGCATTTAATGCACGTAAAAGAACCCACGGCAACAAAAGGGTTGTTCCTGGCAAAATTCTGTAGAAAATTCCACTTTGATAGGAAAAACAAATTTTAAAAAAATGCACGCAGGAAAAAATACAAAAAAATGGGTGGTGCTGTAGTGTACGATACGCTCTCCCTTGGGAAAGCAACACGAATTTCACACAGAGAAATCTGTTGTGATAAAAAGAAATACAAATACACACACACACACACACACAGAAACACACACACACACACAGAAACACACACACACACTCACGCACACAAGGATACATAGTTCTGAATGAATGCCTCATGGTTGCTATCGTCTACCCCATCATACACTTACGAGTATTACAGCCTGTGAAAATTGGTTAGATATCTCATTTTTTGCAAAAGTAGTTATGAATGCATCCACAGAGATACAGGATGTTTATACACCCCCTCTCCATCCCCATTTCAACACACACACACACACACACACACACACACACACACACACACACACACGCACGCACGCACACACTGTCAAACACACACACAAACACGGGGATGTACACAAACGCGCGCACATAGTCCCCCACCTGTCTTCACACAAAGGGGTATAACTTCACGAAGATTTGACGCGTCACAAAATAAACTGGTTATCTTTCCTGAATCACTATTTCTTTTGCCTTCCGAACAGAAGAGCAACGTCACAGATCCTTCAACACTACTCTCCGTCTCCCGGGTGAGTTGTTTGACATTATGAAATAAACAACAAAATACGGGTGTTTCGAAATAATTTCATGCTGTAAAACTTACTAATCGTTTGGGTAATCTGCTTTGGCTCATTTTCTGCTGTTATCTTCATTCATCAGTCTTGTTCGCATGGAACAATCGAACCAACAAGACCAACCCACTTGTGTTAAAAATACAAGTTCAGTGTAATTGTGTAATGACTTTTTAGTTTTTGTCAGCAGACCTATCCGTCTCAGGATACGTGTGAAAATTAGGTGGGCAGGGCACGCTTTTTCTCAGAATGTTTTGTAGTGTTTATTCAGTGCCTAGGGTTACGGGTTCTAGAAAAAAGAAGAAAAAAACAAACATTTTCGTTTCCACAGAACACCGCATGCGGTAAACACATTCTGACATTGGCTGTGGTAGAGATCGTAATGTTTCATTCTGTATAGAAATGAAATTTAAACATGACCCACACGTCAAAATATTTTGTAATTGTAGTTATTTGCATTTTACAGTTGCATGTATTCAACTTTTTCTGTGTGTTAGAATTTCATTTTTTTTTTTTAATCTGCCATATGTCTGCTGTCAGAAATTTATATTCAGTTAATCAGTAGATGCAGGGTTCATTTCAAGGCTGCACCATGCACAGTGGCTCATTGCCTTTTTTGAAAATTAAATTGTGATGACAAGGGTTACATAAAACATGATGCATTGTTATTTTTTCTGATATTGATCAGTATCAGTGTAAACATGTTTTGAATGTGTCACCAGCTGAAATAAATAGGAGAGCTGGACTTTGTTGCTCTATAGCAGGCAGTAACAGGTGAAGAAAAGAGGGTCTCTGACCACTCCCTACACTCACAAGTTACAACCCATGGACTCCTTACTCTTAACTGGAACCTTGACAGCACTGAGGCATAAATCAGAAAGATTACCCTTTGTTGGAGGTCACTCCTCCACATGCCCCCCCCCCTTCCCTCCCTCCACCTCTTTTCCTTCCTCACCAGTTGCAACACAGAGGAGGTATTGTAACATTGTTGGACACTTGTTTTAGTCCAACACCGTTTGACAAGGTGGTCATTTGGTGATGGTGGTGGGTGTGTCTCTGCATGGACTTGTCAAGAGATCCATGGTCTGTGTGGGTGTGGGTGTGCATGGTCCCTTTCCATTTTAGTTTCAGTCATTCACTGACTCCAGTGTGCTTAAAGGAACACACACACACACACACACACACACACACACACACACACACACACACACACACACCACAAGGTTTAATTTATGGACTGGTTAGTCACTTTTCTACTCTCTGTTCATCTCTGTTCCTCCCATTAAAGGTTGTGCTGTGGCTTTTAAGTCTTTTGAAATAGACTTTGGTGATGAAACTCTATATACTGCAGTATTGCAAGGTATGCAGCGAAGTCTGTGCAATACTGTCACAGTATCCAACATCATGAGATTTCCACACAGTATTATAAATATCTGTTGTATGATCATCGTCATTTCACAATACAAGACTGCGCTCCCCAATGTTAGCACTTCAGAGTTACTGACAGTTGTGTGTGTGTGCTGTCTTGTAGCTGTTCAGAATGTACTTAGGTTCTTCACAGAGTTACTGACAGTTGTGTGTGTGCTGTCTTGTAGCTGTTCAGAATGTACTTCGATTTTTCACAGAGTTACTGACAGTTGTATGTGTGCTGTCTTGTAGCTGTTCAGAATGTACTTCGATTCTTCACAGAGTTACTGACAGTTGTGCGTGTGTGCTGTCTTGTAGCTGTTCAGAATGTACTTCGATTCTTCACAGAGTTACTGACAGTTGTGTGTGTGCTGTCTTGTAGCTGTTCAGAATGTACTTGGATTCTTCACAGAGTTACTGACAGTTGTGCGTGTGTGCTGTCTTGTAGCTGTTCAGAATGTACTTGGGTTCTTCACAGAGTTACTGACAGTTGTGCGTATGTGCTGTCTTGTAGCTGTTCAGAATGTTCTTTGGTTCTTCACAGAGTTACTGACAGTTGTGTGTGTGCTGTCTTGTAGCTGTTCAGAATGTACTTCGATTCTTCATAGAGTTACTGACAGTTGTGCGTGTGCTGTCTTGTAGCTGTTCAGAATGTACTTCGGTTCTTCACAGAGTTACTGACAGTTGTGCGTGTGTGCTGTCTTGTAGCTGTTCAGAATGTACTTCGATTCTTCACAGAGTTACTGACAGTTATGCGTGTGTGCTGTCTTGTAGCTGTTCAGAATGTACTTCGATTCTTCACAGAGTTACTGACAGTTGTGCGTGTGTGCTGTCTTGTAGCTGTTCAGAATGTACTTCGATTCTTCACAGAGTTACTGACAGTTGTGTGTGTGTGCTGTCTTGTAGCTGTTCAGAATGTACTTCAATTCTTCACAGAGTTACTGACAGTTGTGTGTGTGCTGTCTTGTAGCTGTTCAGAATGTACTTGGGTTCTTCACAGAGTTACTGACAGTTGTGTGTGTGCTGTCTTGTAGCTGTTCAGAATGTACTTGGGTTCTTCACAGAGTTACTGACAGTTGTGCGTGTGTGCTGTCTTGTAGCTGTTCAGAATGTTCTTTGGTTCTTCACAGAGTTACTGACAGTTGTGTGTGTGCTGTCTTGTAGCTGTTCAGAATGTACTTTGGTTCTTCACAGAGTTACTGACAGTTGTGTGTGTGTGCTGTCTTGTAGCTGTTCAGAAATGTACTTGGGTTCTTCACAGAGTTACTGACAGTTGTGCGTGTGTGCTGTCTTGTAGCTGTTCAGAATGTTCTTTGGTTCTTCACAGAGTTACTGACAGTTGTGTGTGTGCTGTCTTGTAGCTGTTCAGAATGTACTTCGATTCTTCACAGAGTTACTGACAGTTGTGTGTGTGCTGTCTTGTAGCTGTTCAGAATGTACTTCGATTCTTCACAGAGTTACTGACAGTTGTGTGTGTGTGCTGTCTTGTAGCTGTTCAGAAATGTACTTGGGTTCTTCACCCCCAACAGGAGTACAGACCACGGAGGACTCTTCTTTGATGGATTGGACTCCTAGTTATGTGGAGTGATAGCCTAGAGGTAACGCGTCCGCCTAGGAAGCGAGAAAATCTGAGCACGCTGGTTCGAATCACGGCTTGGCTGCTGATATTTTCTCCCCTCCACTAGACCTTGAGTGGTGGTCTGGACGCTAGTCATTCGGATGAGACGATAAACCGAGGTCCTGTGTGCAGCATGCACTTAGTGCACGTAAAAGAACCCACGGCAACAAGAGGGTTGTTCCTGGCAAAATTCTATAGAAGAATCCACTTCGATAGGGAAAACAAATGAAACTGCACGCAGGAAAAAATACAAAAAAATTGGTGGCGCTGTATTATAGCGACGCGCTCTCCCTGGGGAGAGCAGCCCGAATTTCACACAGAGAAATCTGCTGTGATAAAAAGAAATACAAATACAAATACAAATAGTTGTCTTTTTTGTGTCTGTACATTTGTTCTGCTGTCTCTTCAGCTTCGCCTCACTGTCCCACCTGTGGCTGTTTCTGAGCCATCATTCTGAGACTTGGCTTTCTGGTGTGTTTCTCCAGGAGACCATCTCCAAAACGTGGGGAAAGGGTGAGGAATAAGAACAAGAGGTGGTTACTATGGAGAGGTGAAAGGTGCGTTGGGGTCACAGAACGTGGGACCACAGGAAACTGACAGTGTCTGGGGACCAAGGGTGGATTGTGGCCAACATGTTGTGCCATCGTCTTCACATCTTCCCTGTCATCATGGCTCTCTACCTGCCTGTCACCTTCTTTGTCACGTAAGTCAGTTGTCCGGGTGTGTCAGTGTCAGTGTGTGTGTGTGTGTGCATGTGTGTGTGTGCTTCTATACCAAATGTGCAAGTGTTTCTTGAATGATTTTCATTCCATGTAATCTGCATATGTTATGACTGAATCAGAAAAGAATGTATCTGGTGTGTATATATATCTTCTTTTATAAATATGAATGTTTTTAATCAGTAAAAACACGCAGTTGATAATAATGATTATGACAATAAGCGTTTGAGTATTTATTGCATCAAACTATCAAGTTCTGAAAGATGTCAAAATATTGATAAGACTGATACGAACAAAGTTCGTTTGTTTTAAAGCACGCACACACACACACACACACACACACACACACTCACACACACACACACACACACACACACACACACACACACACACACACACACACACACACACACACACACACACACACACACACACACACACACACACACACACACACACACACACACACACATGGAGATTTCATTAGGAACAAAAAGATGAAAGACAGGGGGAGAAAGTGGAAAAAGAAAAAAAGAATGCAAAGTACAAGAAGTGTCTCCTTTCATGACAGTTGTTTCACTGCAACACAGTTTGCAGTGACACTGATGATACTTTTAGTGATGTCCCACTTGTTAAGGTTTGAACTTTCCTTTGCAGATATGGGATGGCAGTGCATAACGACCATGTGGAGCCATTGTTTCCTTATATCAGGTAATCCTTCTGTCGATACATCTGTCAACATTAATCAGTAGAGTGCCTACAAGACATCAGCTGACATCCTACAAAAAGTATTACCATAGTGCCTATAAGACGTCCACTGACATCCTGCATATATTCTGATTTTTCCTTCATTGGAGTTTGGCTCAATTCACACAAACATACAGACTCTGAACGGTTAGTTTGATGTGTCTAGATTTAAAAAAAAAAAGAAAAAAAGTTAAATGAGCATACATGAGGTAGAAGACCCCTTTCTACTCGATAATGATCTGCTAACTGGACCATGTGGAACACTTGTGGAAAGGGGGTTGCATCATACCCAAAAGAAAAAGGGCGTTGAAAACTTTGTCCGGTAAATGGAGTGGTCCCAGTCAGGAGGGCGTTGAAAACTTTGTCCAGTAAATGGAGTGGTCCCAGTCAGGAGGGCGTTGAAAACTTTGTCCGGTAAATGGAGTGGTCCCAGTCAGGAGGGCGTTGAAAACTTTGTCCGGTAAATGGAGTGGTCCCAGTCAGGAGGGCGTTGAAAACTTTGTCCGGTAAATGGAGTGGTCCCAGTCAGGAGGGCGTTGAAAACTTTGTCCGGTAAATGGAGTGGTCCCAGTCAGGAGGGCGTTGAAAACTTTGTCCGGTAAATGGAGTGGTCCCAGTCAGGAGGGCGTTGAAAACTTTGTCCGGTAAATGGAGTGGTCCCAGTCAGGCGATTTACACCATTCTGAAAGCTGTGCTTGTGATTATGGACAGCTACAGCAGTGGAGGATCTCTCATGTGTGATGACTGGTTTGAACATGAAGGTGACTGACAATGACAGTGATGGAGAAGGATCTGTCATGTGTGATGACTGGTTTGAACATGAAGGTGACTGACAACGACAGTGATGGAGAAGGATCTGTCATGTGTGATGATTGGTTTGAACCTGAAGGTGACTGACAACGACAGTGATGGAGAAGGATCTGTCATGTGTGATGATTGGTTTGAACATGAAGGTGACTGACAACGACAGTGATGGAGAAGGATCTCTCATGTCTGATGATTGGTTTGAACCTGAAGGTGACTGACAACGACAGTGATGGAGAAGGATCTCTCTTGTCTGATGACTGGTTTGAACATGAAGGTGACTGACAACGACAGTGATGGAGAAGGATCTCTCATGTCTGATGATTGGTTTGAACCTGAAGGTGACTGACAACGACAGTGATGGAGAAGGATCTCTCATGTGTGATGATTGGTTTGAACATGAAGGTGACTGACAATGACAGTGATGGAGAAGGATCTCTCATGTCTGATGATTGGTTTGAACCTGAAGGTGATTGACAATGACAGTGATGGAGAAGGATCTCTCATGTCTGATGACTGGTTTGAACCTGAAGGTGATTGACAATGACAGTGATGGAGAAGGATCTCTCATGTCTGATGATTGGTTTGAACCTGAAGGTGACTGACAATGACAGTGATGGAGAAGGATCTCTCATGTCTGATGATTGGTTTGAACCTGAAGGTGACTGACAATGACAGTGATGGAGAAGGATCTCTCATGTCTGATGACTGGTTTGAACCTGAAGGTGACTGACAACCACAGTGATGAAGAAGGATCTGTCATGTCTGATGACTGGTTTGAACCTGAAGGTGACTGACAACGACAGTGATGGAGAAGGATCTCTCATGTCTGATGACTGGTTTGAACCTGAAGGTGACTGACAACGACAGTGATGGAGAAGGATCTCTCATGTCTGATGATTGGTTTGAACATGAAGGTGACTGACAACGACAGTGATGGAGAAGGATCTCTCTTGTCTGATGATTGGTTTGAACATGAAGGTGACTGACAACGACAGTGATGGAGAAGGATCTCTCATGTCTGATGATTGGTTTGAACATGAAGGTGACTGACAACGACAGTGATGGAGAAGGATCTCTCTTGTCTGATGATTGGTTTGAACCTGAAGGTGACTGACAACCACAGTGATGAAGAAGGATCTGTCATGTCTGATGACTGGTTTGAACCTGAAGGTGACTGACAACGACAGTGATGGAGAAGGATCTCTCATGTCTGATGACTGGTTTGAACCTGAAGGTGACTGACAACGACAGTGATGGAGAAGGATCTCTCATGTCTGATGATTGGTTTGAACATGAAGGTGACTGACAACGACAGTGATGGAGAAGGATCTCTCATGTCTGATGATTGGTTTGAACATGAAGGTGACTGACAACGACAGTGATGGAGAAGGATCTCTCTTGTCTGATGATTGGTTTGAACCTGAAGGTGACTGACAACCACAGTGATGGAGAAGGATCTGTCATGTGTGATGATTGGTTTGAACATGAAGGTGACTGACAATGACAGTGATGGAGAAGGATCTCTCTTGTCTGATGATTGGTTTGAACCTGAAGGTGACTGACAACCACAGTGATGGAGAAGGATCTGTCATGTGTGATGATTGGTTTGAACATGAAGGTGACTGACAACCACAGTGATGGAGAAGGATCTGTCATGTGTGATGATTGGTTTGAACATGAAGGTGACTGACAACGACAGTGATGGAGAAGGATCTGTCATGTGTGATGATTGGTTTGAACATGAAGGTGACTGACAACGACAGTGATGGAGAAGGATCTCTCATGTCTGATGATTGGTTTGAACATGAAGGTGACTGACAACCACAGTGATGGAGAAGGATCTCTCTTGTCTGATGATTGGTTTGAACATGAAGGTGACTGACAACGACAGTGATGGAGAAGGATCTCTCATGTGTGATGATTGGTTTGAACCTGAAGGTGATTGACAATGACAGTGATGGAGAAGGATCTCTCTTGTCTGATGATTGGTTTGAACATGAAGGTGACTGACAACGACAGTGATGGAGAAGGATCTCTCATGTCTGATGATTGGTTTGAACATGAAGGTGACTGACAACGACAGTGATGGAGAAGGATCTCTCATGTCTGATGATTGGTTTGAACATGAAGGTGACTGACAATGACAGTGATGGAGAAGGATCTCTCATGTCTGATGATTGGTTTGAACCTGAAGGTGACTGACAATGACAGTGATGGAGAAGGATCTCTCATGTGTGATGATTGGTTTGAACATGAAGGTGACTGACAACCACAGTGATGGAGAAGGATCTCTCTTGTCTGATGACTGGTTTGAACATGAAGGTGACTGACAATGACAGTGATGGAGAAGGATCTCTCATGTCTGATGATTGGTTTGAACCTGAAGGTGACTGACAATGACAGTGATGGAGAAGGATCTCTCATGTCTGATGACTGGTTTGAACCTGAAGGTGACTGACAACGACAGTGATGGAGAAGGATCTCTCTTGTCTGATGACTGGTTTGAACATGAAGGTGACTGACAATGACAGTGATGGAGAAGGATCTCTCTTGTCTGATGATTGGTTTGAACCTGAAGGTGACTGACAATGACAATGATGAAAGTGACAGCCCATTTAATGGTAATTCAGTCCGTCCATCCAGTCATACAGCGGTTTTGAGCAAGTGGCTGTGACTGACAGAATAGGTGCAGCAAGCATTGGAAGAGGGGGAGGAGAGGGAGGGGAGTGGTGTGAGACAATGGGTCGAATGTCAGCCAGAGGGTTTGGATTGGGCGTGGCAGTTGGATGCTGATGTACTCACATTTCAATGCACACTGCAGGAAATAGACAACAGTCAGTACTCCACAATGTTCATGAAACACAGGGTTGGATGTGTACTGGACATGAAACACATGCTTTTTATTTTTAACTGTTTGTCACTGAATCCGATGGTTGACTTGTTTGAAGAAGAGGCAAGCTGGATGTAAAGCAGACACTTTTATCGGCCCCCCTGTGCAACTTGGAGGGTGTGAATGTCATCAAAGAACTGCACCCTCTGACTGGGGAAAGCTTGCATGCTCAATTTCTGAGAACAGGATTGACTTTTTATGTCGGCTAAACATGTTGGTCATTGTTTGAATAGTGATTCACTTACATGTCTACATGAGGTGTGATTTGTTTTCATAAACTTGTAGCCAGTTTTCATTTCTTATACAGGTATAATCTGACAATATGTATGCTATTTCCAGCTGTATATTGTTTGTTTTCTTTATGGAAGCCTTTCTATGAAGGTGAAAATTTCCTTTTTATGGCACAGAAATTAGAGTCTTCACTTTGAATGCCTGAACAGTTATCTGCAATCAAACTGCTTCGGAAACCAGCCCAGATTCAGAATCTACAATCATTTTCCTTCACAAAAAACGTTTACCTTCTTTCTGTATCTCGCATAGTTTTTGTACTGGAATTTTTTTTTTTTTTTTACCCCTGAATCCTAAAAACTCCCTGGTAAGGGGAGAGCTCTTTTTACAAAATTATCTGGCACTCAACTGGTTGATATAAGGGGTTGTGTGTGTATGTGCGCGTGCACATGCATGTGTATGTGTGTGTTTGTGCAGTCATGTATGTCTGAGCATAATTTTTGATTTTGCTATATATTTGATGGATGTGTCACTGTGATTGCTGACATGTGGGAATGCCTTTTGAGGTCATGATGAAAGGTGTCTCTTGTACTTCTGTGCCATTTAGTGATGTTTAAGATATGGATGGATACAGTCTAGGAATTATTTATGATGTCTGTCAGTGAAGAATCTTTGATGAAGATATTGTTCCAGTATACATCTGCAAGAGGATTGATTTTTTTTTTTTTTTTTTTACTTGAACTTCTGTGAATAAAAACATGCTCACAAACATACACTGTGAATACACCTATGCAAAGTACACACACACACACACACACACACACACACACACACACACTAAACCATGATTATTTGTTTCACAGAGCTGACCAATAAATACAGAAAATGTGGTAATATGGTTCACAGAGCTGACAAATGAACACAGAGGATATGGTTATGTGTTTGTGCAGAGCTGACAAATGAACAAAGAGAACATGGCTATGTGTTTCACAGAGTTGACAAATGAACAAAGAGAACATGGCTATGTGTTTCACAGAGCTGACAAATGAACAAAGAGAACATGGCTATGTGTTTCACAGAGTTGACAAATGAACAAAGAGAACATGGCTATGTGTTTGACAGAGCTGACAAATGAACAAAGAGAACATGGCTATGTGTTTCACAGAGTTGACAAATGAACACAGAGAACATGGCTATGTGTTTCACAGAGCTGACAAATGAACACAGAGAACATGGCTATGTGTTTCACAGAGCTGACAAATGAACAAAGAGAACATGGCTATGTGTTTCACAGAGCTGACAAATGAACACAGAGAACATGGCTATGTGTTTCACAGAGCTGACAAATGAACAAAGAGAACATGGCTATGTGTTTCACAGAGTTGACAAATGAACACAGAGAACATGGCTATGTGTTTCACAGAGCTGACAAATGAACACAGAGAACATGGCTATGTGTTTGACAGAGTTGACAAATGAACACAGAGAACATGGTTATGTGTTTGACAGAGCTGACAAATGAACACAGAGAACATGGCTATGTGTTTGACAGAGTTGACAAATGAACACAGAGAACATGGCTATGTGTTTCACAGAGCTGACAAATGAACACAGGTCACCATGTTTGGAATAAACAGCCACATGGAAAGTAGAAACAGTTTGTGCAGGAATGATCAGTTCTCATAAGGCTTGTATTTAGACACACAAAGAAAGACAGATGGAACAAGGCAGAAAGTGCTTATCAATAAAATACATCATCCCCATAAAAGTGCTACCTTCTTCTTCTTCTTCTGCGTTCACTCGTATGCACACGAGTGGGCTTTTACGTGTATGACCGTTTTTACCCCGCCATGTAGGCAGCCATACTCCATTTTTGGGGGTGTGCATGCTGGGTATGTTCTTGTTTCCATAACCCACCGAACGCTGACATGGATTACAGGATCTTTAACGTGCGTATTTGATCTTCTGCTTGCATATACACATGAAGGGGGTTCAGGCACTAGCAGGTCTGAACATATGTTGACCTGGGAGATCGTAAAAATCTCCACCCTTTACCCACCAGGCGCCGTCACCATGATTTGAACCCGGGACCCTCAGATTGACAGTCCAACGCTTTAACCACTCGGCTATTGCGCCCGTCAAAGTGTTCCCGAGTTCTCTATGTGTGTCGACATGTGTTGCATGTTGTAATATTCTCATGGATACCTCACGTTGCAAATGTTGTGTGACACAGTTAATGTTGATCACACATGTCACACCAGCAGTACTGACATTGTTGTGACACAAGACATGACACTGAAACGTGTCCACAGTGATACAGGGACCATCGCCCCAGAAAGCTGCGTCTTTGGACAGCTGCTCAACATCTACGCTGCTCTCAGTGAGTACTGTCAGTACTTAACTTACCCACTCTCCTTATTCCCATGGCCTCCTCTCTCCCCCCCCCCCCCCAACCCTCCTACCCCCCCCCCCCTTTCTGAAACAGAAATCATCATCAGGATCATGAAAGCTTCATTTAATTACACATACTTGCTTCATTGTTTGTCACTGAAACCTGAATCATCGACATTGTAGATAAGTTCACTTTTCTGCTAACTCCAGTATATTTTTTATATTTGTTTTTTGTTTTGTTTTTGTTTTGTTTTTTCAGTTTGGGTAGCTTCCGTTCAACAGACGGTAACAGGGACAAGGGAGGCAAATTATTGTGTGGAAAATAGCAACATATTTGTGGAGTTTGCATACATCATTACATGCAGAGTTTGGCATGGCTGTGAAGTGAAGTGCCTCTGCTTGGTGTACTGACTACAGTTTGTAGTTAGTAGTTTACTTTAAGGATGATTGGTTAGTGAGACTTATGGAGGCTGGATTTTTTGTTTGATTTTGATCATTAATGTGTGTCAGTGTTTGTATGTGTGTGTATGTTTCCATATATGTGTTCACTTGCAGTGGCTTGCATGTGAAATATGTGTTCACTTGCAGTGGCTAGCATGTGAAATATGTGTTCACTTGCAGTGGCTAGCATGTGAAATATGTGTTCACTTGCAGTGGCTAGCATGTGAAATATGTGTTCACTTGCAGTGGCTTGCATGTGAAATATGTGTTCACTTGCAGTGGCTTGCATGTGAAAGGGAAGAAGGTCAAATAAAAAATTTTCCTATCCAGTGAGACAAAAGCCTTCAATGACAAGCATACTGGTCACCAACATGGTGACCTATATAGTCAGTTCTAGTACAGTGAGACGAAAGCCTTCAGTGACAAGCATACTGGTCACCAACATGGTGACCTATATAGTCAGTTCTAGTACAGTGAGACGAAAGCCTTCAATGACAAGCATACTGGTCACCAACATGGTGACCTATATAGTCAGTTCTAGTACAGTGAGACGAAAGCCTTCAGTGACAAGCATACTGGTCACCAACATGGTGACCTATATAGTCAGTCCCAGTACAGTAAGACAAAAGCCTTCAATGACAAGCATACTGGTCACCAACAGTAAGGGGGCTCATGTCAGAAACACAGTTTCTGTTTGGGTATGTGTTTCTTCGCTGTCTTATTCACCATGTGTTCATCATGTGGTGTGGTGGCCTAGTGATACTGCGTCCACCAAGGAAGCAAGAGAATCCTAAAGCACGGCAGTATTGTCTCCCTCTCCACTAAACCTTGGGTGGTGGTCTGTATGCTAGTCATTTGGATGAGACGTTAAACTCAGGTCCATTGCGTAACGTGAGCTGAAAGGTTACTTAAAGTACACATTTTAAAAAAAGAAGGGAAAAAAACCCGGCAACAGAGGGGTAGTCCCTGGCTTAATTATGTAGCAAAATCCACTTTTGATAGGAAAACACACACACACACACACACACACACACACACACACATATGCATATGCATACGCATACACTAAAAGGGTTGCCCTGCTTTGAAGTGATGCTTTCTTCCTGGGGAGAGCAGCCTGAATTTCTCACAGACAAACCTGTTGTGACAAAATGATGGTGCTTACATCCTCCCTGACCACTAGGGCCATCTCAAGGCAATCGCCACGTTTCTTCCATTGTGACAAAGAGTTGTACAGTGCAGCACAGTGCAGTACACTACAGTACATTCAGTACACAAAAGAACAAGAGAGGCAAGGCCTTCAAGACTCACTTGTGAGAAATTAAGTCCCCTAGCATTAAATACAGAGTAATTTCCCTTTTTTACTATCTGCACCAAAACGTTTGCAAAGTAAATAGAAATTCCATGCTCAGCAAAAGAAGTTCCTGTTTGAACAAAAAATGATAATAATGACTCCTCTTGTTGTTGTGTCAAAATATCAGATCAAAGTGCCAAGTTAAGAGCATACAAAAAATATAAATATAACAGTAAATGCAGTTTGCATATAATTAGGCTTCTTTTTTAATTTTTTTTGCCCAAAGTATTTGCAGAGAAAATGTCAATGTTAAAGTTTACCACGGACACACACACACACACAGAGACAACCGAACACCAGGTTAAAACATAGACTCACTTTGTTTACACAAGTGAGTCAACAGTACAGTACAACGTATGAAACATGACCGGGGTTTGTGGCGTGTGTGTACAGCGGCGTGGTGCATGTACCTGCGCTACAAGCAGGTGCGTCGGTACTACCGCTGCATCGAGAGCCAGGGACTGGAACCCGGGTCTGCTCGCCAGAAGAGTGTGCGGCGGAAACACATCATCAACCGGCTGTGTCTGGTCATCGGCCTGGTGGCTTCCCTGGGCATCAGTGTGGTGGCTAACTTTCAGGTGGGCAGTCAGAGGAGGCCGGTGGTGTACGTCATGTGGGTTGTGGGATGTTTTAGCCTCTATGTGCAGCGTGTGTTTGGAAACAGAGCAGTGGGCGATGTAGAGTGTGTGTGTCTGGGAACAGGGAAACAGAGCAGTGGGTGATGTAGAGTGTGTGTGTCTGGGAACAGGGAAACAGAGCAGTGGTCAATGTAGAGTGTGTGTGTCTGGGAACATGGAAACAGAGCAGTGGGTGATGTAGAGTGTGTGTATCTGGGAACAGGGAAACAGAGCAGTGGTCAATGTAGAGTGTGTGTGTCTGGGAACAGGGAAACAGAGCAGTGGGTGATGCAGAGGTGTGTGTCTGGGAACAGGGAAACAGAGCAGTGGTCGATGTGAGTGGTGTGTGTCTGGGAACAGGGAAACAGAGCAGTGGTCTATGTAGTGTGTGTGTCTGGGAACAGGGAAACAGAGCAGTGGTCATGTAGAGTGTGTGTCTGGGAACAGGGAAACAGAGCAGTGGGTCAGATGTAGAGTGTGTGTGTCTGGGAACAGGGAAACAGAGCAGTGGTGATGTAGAGTGTGTGTCTGGGAACAGGGAAACAGAGCAGTGGTCATGTAGAGTGTGTGTATCTGGGAACAGGGAAACAGAGCAGTGGTCAATGTAGAGTGTGTGTGTCTGGGAACAGGGAAACAGAGCAGTGGGTGATGTAGAGTGTGTGTGTCTGGGAACAGGGAAACAGAGCAGTGGTCAGATGTAGAGTGTGTGTGTCTGGGAACAGGGAAACAGAGCAGTGGGTGATGTAGAGTGTGTGTGTCTGGGAACAGGGAAACAGAGCAGTGGTGATGTAGAGTGTGTGTGTCTGGGAACAGGGAAACAGAGCAGTGGTCAATGTAGAGTGTGTGTGTCTGGGAACAGGGAAACAGAGCAGTGGTCAATGTAGAGTGTGTGTGTCTGGGAACAGGGAAACAGAGCAGTGGGTGATGTAGAGTGTGTGTATCTGGGAACAGGGAAACAGAGCAGTGGTCAATGTAGAGTGTGTGTGTCTGGGAACAGGGAAACAGAGCAGTGGTCAATGTAGAGTGTGTGTATCTGGGAACAGGGAAACAGAGCAGTGGTCAATGTAGAGTGTGTGTATCTGGGAACAGGGAAACAGAGCAGTGGTCAATGTAGAGTGTGTGTGTCTGGGAACAGGGAAACAGAGCAGTGGGTGATGTAGAGTGTGTGTGTCTGGGAACAGGGAAACAGAGCAGTGGTCATGTAGAGTGTGTGTGTCTGGGAACAGGGAAACAGAGCAGTGGTCAATGTAGAGTGTGTGTGTCTGGGAACAGGGAAACAGAGCAGTGGGTGATGTAGAGTGTGTGTGTCTGGGAACAGGGAAACAGAGCAGTGGGTGATGTAGAGTGTGTGTGTCTGGGAACAGGGAAACAGAGCAGTGGTCAATGTAGAGTGTGTGTGTCTGGGAACAGGGAAACAGAGCAGTGGGTGATGTAGAGTGTGTGTGTCTGGGAACAGGGAAACAGAGCAGTGGGTGATGTAGAGTGTGTGTGTCTGGGAACAGGGAAACAGAGCAGTGGGTGATGTAGAGTGTGTGTTCTGGGAACAGGGAAACAGAGCAGTGGTCAGTGTAGAGTGTGTGTGTCTGGGAACAGGGAAACAGAGCAGTGGTCAATGTAGAGTGTGTGTATCTGGGAACAGGGAAACAGAGCAGTGGGTGATGTAGAGTGTGTGTAGTCTGGGAACAGGGAAACAGAGCAGTGGTCAATGTAGAGTGTGTGTGTCTGGGAACAGGGAAACAGAGCAGTGGTCAATGTAGAGTGTGTGTGTCTGGGAACAGGGAAACAGAGCAGTGGTCAATGTAGAGTGTGTGTGTCTGGGAACAGGGAAACAGAGCAGTGGGTCAATGTAGAGTGTGTGTGTCTGGGAACAGGGAAACAGAGCAGTGGTCAATGTAGAGTGTGTGTGTCTGGGAACAGGGAAACAGAGCAGTGGTCAATGTAGAGTGTGTGTGTCTGGGAACAGGGAAACAGAGCAGTGGTGATGTAGAGTGTGTGTGTCTGGGAACAGGGAAACAGAGCAGTGGGTGATGTAGAGTGTGTGTGTCTGGGAACAGGGAAACAGAGCAGTGGGTGATGTAGAGTGTGTGTGTCTGGGAACAGGGAAACAGAGCAGTGGTCAATGTAGAGTGTGTGTGTCTGGGAACAGGGAAACAGAGCAGTGGGTCATGTAGAGTGTGTGTGTCTGGGAACAGGGAAACAGAGCAGTGGGTGATGTAGAGTGTGTGTGTCTGGGAACAGGGAAACAGAGCAGTGGTCAATGTAGAGTGTGTGTGTCTGGGAACAGGGAAACAGAGCAGTGGTCAATGTAGAGTGTGTGTGTCTGGGAACAGGGAAACAGAGCAGTGGTGATGTAGAGTGTGTGTGTCTGGGAACAGGGAAACAGAGCAGTGGTCAGTGTAGAGTGTGTGTGTCTGGGAACAGGGAAACAGAGCAGTGGTCAATGTAGAGTGTGTGTGTCTGGGAACAGGGAAACAGAGCAGTGGGTGATGTAGAGTGTGTGTGTCTGGGAACAGGGAAACAGAGCAGTGGTCAATGTAGAGTGTGTGTGTCT
Source organism: Babylonia areolata (assembly GCF_041734735.1). Lineage (NCBI taxonomy): Eukaryota > Metazoa > Mollusca > Gastropoda > Neogastropoda > Buccinidae > Babylonia > Babylonia areolata. The sequence goes on along the minus strand of NC_134902.1, from coordinate 1,686,233 downwards.
GGGAACAGGGAAACAGAGCAGTGGGTGATGTAGAGTGTGTGTGTCTGGGAACAGGGAAACAGAGCAGTGGGTGATGTAGAGTGTGTGTGTCTGGGAACAGGGAAACAGAGCAGTGGGTGATGTAGAGTGTGTGTGTCTGGGAACAGGGAAACAGAGCAGTGGTTGATGTAGAGTGTGTGTATCTGGGAACAGGGAAACAGAGCAGTGGTCAATGTAGAGTGTGTGTATCTGGGAACAGGGAAACAGAGCAGTGGGTGATGTAGAGTGTGTGTGTCTGGGAACAGGGAAACAGAGCAGTGGTCAATGTAGAGTGTGTGTGTCTGGGAACAGGGAAACAGAGCAGTGGGTGATGTAGAGTGTGTGTGTCTGGGAACAGGGAAACAGAGCAGTGGTCAGTGTAGAGTGTGTGTGTCTGGGAACAGGGAAACAGAGCAGTGGTCAATGTAGAGTGTGTGTGTCTGGGAACAGGGAAACAGAGCAGTGGGTGATGTAGAGTGTGTGTGTCTGGGAACAGGGAAACAGAGCAGTGGGTCGATGTAGAGTGTGTGTGTCTGGGAACAGGGAAACAGAGCAGTGGTCAGTGTAGAGTGTGTGTGTCTGGGAACAGGGAAACAGAGCAGTGGGTGATGTAGAGTGTGTGTGTCTGGGAACAGGGAAACAGAGCAGTGGGTCGATGTAGAGTGTGTGTGTCTGGGAACAGGGAAACAGAGCAGTGGGTGATGTAGAGTGTGTGTGTCTGGGAACAGGGAAACAGAGCAGTGGTCAGTGTAGAGTGTGTGTGTCTGGGAACAGGGAAACAGAGCAGTGGGTGATGTAGAGTGTGTGTATCTGGGAACAGGGAAACAGAGCAGTGGTCAATGTAGAGTGTGTGTGTCTGGGAACAGGGAAACAGAGCAGTGGTCAATGTAGAGTGTGTGTGTCTGGGAACAGGGAAACAGAGCAGTGGGTGATGTAGAGTGTGTGTATCTGGGAACAGGGAAACAGAGCAGTGGTCGATGTAGAGTGTGTGTGTCTGGGAACAGGGAAACAGAGCAGTGGGTGATGTAGAGTGTGTGTGTCTGGGAACAGGGAAACAGAGCAGTGGTCGATGTAGAGTGTGTGTGTCTGGGAACAGGGAAACAGAGCAGTGGTCGATGTAGAGTGTGTGTGTCTGGGAACAGGAAACAGAGCAGTGGTCAGATGTAGAGTGTGTGTGTCTGGGAACAGGGAAACAGAGCAGTGGGTGATGTAGAGTGTGTGTGTCTGGGAACAGGGAAACAGAGCAGTGGTCAATGTAGAGTGTGTGTGTCTGGGAACAGGGAAACAGAGCAGTGGTCGATGTAGAGTGTGTGTGTCTGGGAACAGGGAAACAGAGCAGTGGTCAGTGTAGAGTGTGTGTGTCTGGGAACAGGGAAACAGAGCAGTGGGTGATGTAGAGTGTGTGTGTCTGGGAACAGGGAAACAGAGCAGTGGTCAATGTAGAGTGTGTGTGTCTGGGAACAGGGAAACAGAGCAGTGGGTGATGTAGAGTGTGTGTGTCTGGGAACAGGGAAACAGAGCAGTGGTCAATGTAGAGTGTGTGTGTCTGGGAACAGGGAAACAGAGCAGTGGGTGATGTAGAGTGTGTGTGTCTGGGAACAGGGAAACAGAGCAGTGGTCAATGTAGAGTGTGTGTGTCTGGGAACAGGGAAACAGAGCAGTGGGTGATGTAGAGTGTGTGTGTCTGGGAACAGGGAAACAGAGCAGTGGGTGATGTAGAGTGTGTGTATCTGGGAACAGGGAAACAGAGCAGTGGTCATGTAGAGTGTGTGTATCTGGGAACAGGGAAACAGAGCAGTGGGTGATGTAGAGTGTGTGTATCTGGGAACAGGGAAACAGAGCAGTGGTCAGTGTAGAGTGTGTGTGTCTGGGAACAGGGAAACAGAGCAGTGGTCAATGTAGAGTGTGTGTGTCTGGGAACAGGGAAACAGAGCAGTGGTCGATGTAGAGTGTGTGTGTCTGGGAACAGGGAAACAGAGCAGTGGTCAATGTAGAGTGTGTGTGTCTGGGAACAGGGAAACAGAGCAGTGGGTGATGTAGAGTGTGTGTGTCTGGGAACAGGGAAACAGAGCAGTGGGTGATGTAGAGTGTGTGTGTCTGGGAACAGGGAAACAGAGCAGTGGTCAGTGTAGAGTGTGTGTGTCTGGGAACAGGGAAACAGAGCAGTGGTCAGTGTAGAGTGTGTGTATCTGGGAACAGGGAAACAGAGCAGTGGTGATGTAGAGTGTGTGTGTCTGGGAACAGGGAAACAGAGCAGTGGTCAGTGTAGAGTGTGTGTGTCTGGGAACAGGGAAACAGAGCAGTGGTCAGATGTAGAGTGTGTGTGTCTGGGAACAGGGAAACAGAGCAGTGGGTGATGTAGAGTGTGTGTGTCTGGGAACAGGGAAACAGAGCAGTGGTCAGATGTAGAGTGTGTGTGTCTGGGAACAGGGAAACAGAGCAGTGGGTCGATGTAGAGTGTGTGTATCTGGGAACAGGGAAACAGAGCAGTGGTCAATGTAGAGTGTGTGTGTCTGGGAACAGGGAAACAGAGCAGTGGGTGATGTAGAGTGTGTGTGTCTGGGAACAGGGAAACAGAGCAGTGGTCAATGTAGAGTGTGTGTGTCTGGGAACAGGGAAACAGAGCAGTGGGTGATGTAGAGTGTGTGTGTCTGGGAACAGGGAAACAGAGCAGTGGGTGATGTAGAGTGTGTGTGTCTGGGAACAGGGAAACAGAGCAGTGGTCGATGTAGAGTGTGTGTGTCTGGGAACAGGGAAACAGAGCAGTGGTCAGTGTAGAGTGTGTGTGTCTGGGAACAGGGAAACAGAGCAGTGGGTCATGTAGAGTGTGTGTTCTGGGAACAGGGAAACAGAGCAGTGGTCATGTAGAGTGTGTGTGTCTGGGAACAGGGAAACAGAGCAGTGGGTGATGTAGAGTGTGTGTGTCTGGGAACAGGGAAACAGAGCAGTGGTCATGTAGAGTGTGTGTGTCTGGGAACAGGGAAACAGAGCAGTGGTCAGTGTAGAGTGTGTGTGTCTGGGAACAGGGAAACAGAGCAGTGGTCGATGTAGAGTGTGTGTGTCTGGGAACAGGGAAACAGAGCAGTGGGTGATGTAGAGTGTGTGTATCTGGGAACAGGGAAACAGAGCAGTGGTCAGTGTAGAGTGTGTGTGTCTGGGAACAGGGAAACAGAGCAGTGGGTGATGTAGAGTGTGTGTATCTGGGAACAGGGAAACAGAGCAGTGGTCAGTGTAGAGTGTGTGTGTCTGGGAACAGGGAAACAGAGCAGTGGTCAATGTAGAGTGTGTGTAGTCTGGGAACAGGGAAACAGAGCAGTGGTCAGTGTAGAGTGTGTGTGTCTGGGAACAGGGAAACAGAGCAGTGGTCGATGTAGAGTGTGTGTGTCTGGGAACAGGGAAACAGAGCAGTGGTCAGTGTAGAGTGTGTGTGTCTGGGAACAGGGAAACAGAGCAGTGGGTGATGTAGAGTGTGTGTGTCTGGGAACAGGGAAACAGAGCAGTGGTCAGTGTAGAGTGTGTGTGTCTGGGAACAGGGAAACAGAGCAGTGGGTGATGTAGAGTGTGTGTGTCTGGGAACAGGGAAACAGAGCAGTGGTCATGTAGAGTGTGTGTGTCTGGGAACAGGGAAACAGAGCAGTGGTCATGTAGAGTGTGTGTGTCTGGGAACAGGGAAACAGAGCAGTGGTCAGTGTAGAGTGTGTGTATCTGGGAACAGGGAAACAGAGCAGTGGGTGATGTAGAGTGTGTGTATCTGGGAACAGGGAAACAGAGCAGTGGGTGATGTAGAGTGTGTGTGTCTGGGAACAGGGAAACAGAGCAGTGGTCAGTGTAGAGTGTGTGTGTCTGGGAACAGGGAAACAGAGCAGTGGGTGATGTAGAGTGTGTGTGTCTGGGAACAGGGAAACAGAGCAGTGGTCAGTGTAGAGTGTGTGTATCTGGGAACAGGGAAACAGAGCAGTGGGTGATGTAGAGTGTGTGTGTCTGGGAACAGGGAAACAGAGCAGTGGTCAATGTAGAGTGTGTGTATCTGGGAACAGGGAAACAGAGCAGTGGGTGATGTAGAGTGTGTGTGTCTGGGAACAGGGAAACAGAGCAGTGGTCAGTGTAGAGTGTGTGTTCTGGGAACAGGGAAACAGAGCAGTGGGTGATGTAGAGTGTGTGTGTCTGGGAACAGGGAAACAGAGCAGTGGTCAATGTAGAGTGTGTGTATCTGGGAACAGGGAAACAGAGCAGTGGTCAATGTAGAGTGTGTGTATCTGGGAACAGGGAAACAGAGCAGTGGGTGATGTAGAGTGTGTGTATCTGGGAACAGGGAAACAGAGCAGTGGTCAATGTAGAGTGTGTGTGTCTGGGAACAGGGAAACAGAGCAGTGGTCGATGTAGAGTGTGTGTGTCTGGGAACAGGGAAACAGAGCAGTGGTCAATGTAGAGTGTGTGTATCTGGGAACAGGGAAACAGAGCAGTGGGTGATGTAGAGTGTGTGTCTGGGAACAGGGAAACAGAGCAGTGGTCAATGTAGAGTGTGTGTGTCTGGGAACAGGGAAACAGAGCAGTGGGTGATGTAGAGTGTGTGTCTGGGAACAGGGAAACAGAGCAGTGGTCAATGTAGAGTGTGTGTGTCTGGGAACAGGGAAACAGAGCAGTGGGCGATGTAGAGTGTGTGTGTCTGGGAACAGGGAAACAGAGCAGTGGTCAGTGTAGAGTGTGTGTGTCTGGGAACAGGGAAACAGAGCAGTGGTCAATGTAGAGTGTGTGTATCTGGGAACAGGGAAACAGAGCAGTGGTCGATGTAGAGTGTGTGTGTCTGGGAACAGGGAAACAGAGCAGTGGGTGATGTAGAGTGTGTGTGTCTGGGAACAGGGAAACAGAGCAGTGGGTGATGTAGAGTGTGTGTGTCTGGGAACAGGGAAACAGAGCAGTGGGTGATGTAGAGTGTGTGTGTCTGGGAACAGGGAAACAGAGCAGTGGTCAATGTAGAGTGTGTGTGTCTGGGAACAGGGAAACAGAGCAGTGGGTGATGTAGAGAGTGTGTGTCTGGGAACAGGGAAACAGAGCAGTGGGTGATGTAGAGTGTGTGTCTGGGAACAGGGAAACAGAGCAGTGGTCAATGTAGAGTGTGTGTGTCTGGGAACAGGGAAACAGAGCAGTGGGTGATGTAGAGTGTGTGTGTCTGGGAACAGGGAAACAGAGCAGTGGTCAGTGTAGAGTGTGTGTGTCTGGGAACAGGGAAACAGAGCAGTGGGTGATGTAGAGTGTGTGTATCTGGGAACAGGGAAACAGAGCAGTGGTCAATGTAGAGTGTGTGTGTCTGGGAACAGGGAAACAGAGCAGTGGGTGATGTAGAGTGTGTGTGTCTGGGAACAGGGAAACAGAGCAGTGTGTGATGTAGAGTGTGTGTGTCTGGGAACAGGGAAACAGAGCAGTGGTCAATGTAGAGTGTGTGTGCCTGGGAACAGGGAAACAGAGCAGTGGGTGATGTAGAGTGTGTGTGTCTGGGAACAGGGAAACAGAGCAGTGGTCGATGTAGAGTGTGTGTGTCTGGGAACAGGGAAACAGAGCAGTGGGTGATGTAGAGTGTGTGTATCTGGGAACAGGGAAACAGAGCAGTGGGTGATGTAGAGTGTGTGTGTCTGGGAACAGGGAAACAGAGCAGTGGGTGATGTAGAGTGTGTGTGTCTGGGAACAGGGAAACAGAGCAGTGGGTGATGTAGAGTGTGTGTGTCTGGGAACAGGGAAACAGAGCAGTGGTCAGTGTAGAGTGTGTGTGTCTGGGAACAGGGAAACAGAGCAGTGGGTGATGTAGAGTGTGTGTGTCTGGGAACAGGGAAACAGAGCAGTGGTCAATGTAGAGTGTGTGTGTCTGGGAACAGGGAAACAGAGCAGTGGTCAATGTAGAGTGTGTGTGTCTGGGAACAGGGAAACAGAGCAGTGGGTGATGTAGAGAGTGTGTGTCTGGGAACAGGGAAACAGAGCAGTGGTCAGTGTAGAGTGTGTGTGTCTGGGAACAGGGAAACAGAGCAGTGGGTGATGTAGAGAGTGTGTGTCTGGGAACAGGGAAACAGAGCAGTGGTCAATGTAGAGTGTGTGTGTCTGGGAACAGGGAAACAGAGCAGTGGGTGATGTAGAGAGTGTGTGTCTGGGAACAGGGAAACAGAGCAGTGGTCAATGTAGAGTGTGTGTGTCTGGGAACAGGGAAACAGAGCAGTGGTCAATGTAGAGTGTGTGTATCTGGGAACAGGGAAACAGAGCAGTGGTCAATGTAGAGTGTGTGTGTCTGTGAACAGGGAAACAGAGCAGTGGGTGATGTAGAGTGTGTGTATCTGGGAACAGGGAAACAGAGCAGTGGTTGATGTAGAGTGTGTGTGTCTGGGAACAGGGAAACAGAGCAGTGGTCAATGTAGAGTGTGTGTATCTGGGAACAGGGAAACAGAGCAGTGGTTGATGTAGAGTGTGTGTGTCTGGGAACAGGGAAACAGAGCAGTGTGTGATGTAGAGTGTGTGTGTCTGGGAACAGGGAAACAGAGCAGTGGGTGATGTAGAGTGTGTGTATCTGGGAACAGGGAAACAGAGCAGTGGTTGATGTAGAGTGTGTGTATCTGGGAACAGGGAAACAGAGCAGTGGGTGATGTAGAGTGTGTGTCTGGGAACAGGGAAACAGAGCAGTGGTCAATGTAGAGTGTGTGTGTCTGGGAACAGGGAAACAGAGCAGTGGTCAATGTAGAGTGTGTGTGTCTGGGAACAGGGAAACAGAGCAGTGGTTGATGTAGAGTGTACTTGTAATCCCCTCCCTTCCCTGATGGTGAATTAAAATGTGACCTGGATCTTTATGTAGGTACTTGTAATCCCCTGCCTTCCCTGATGGTGAATTAAAATGTGACCTGGATCTTTATGTAGGTACTTGTAATCCCTTGCCTTCCCTGATGGTGAATTAAAATGTGACCTGGATCTTTATGTAGGTACTTCTAATCCCCTCCCTTCCCTGATGGTGAATTACGACCTTCCCTGATGGTGAATTAAAATGTGACCTGGATCTTTATGTAGGTACTTGTAATCCCTTCCTTCCCTGATGGTGAATTAAAATGTGACCTGGATCTTTATGTAGGTACTTGTAATCCCCTCCCTTCCCTGATGGTGAATTAAAATGTGACCTGGATCTTTATGTAGGTACATATAATCCCCTGCCTTCCCTGATGGTGAATTAAAATGTGACCTGGATCTTTATGTAGGTACTTGTAATCCCCTGCCTTCCCTGATGGTGAATTAAAATGTGTGTGAACACAGGAGGACAACCTGTTGTCAGTCCACCTGCTGGGGGCGGGGATGGCATTTGGCGGGGCGGGTCTGTACTGCTGGCTGCAGTCCCTCATCTCCTACAAGATGGCCAACCTGCCCAGCTCCCGCCAGTGGTGCCGCCATGCCAGGCTGGTCCTCAGCGTGCTCTACTCCATGGCCATCCTCATCAGTATCCTTTCCTCAAACAGCCGGCAGGGCTACACACACACTGCACTGCACCATCCCTTGTATCAGCTTTCCTTTGCACCGCATTATATTTCTGACAGTTCTAACCCTTCACGGTCTCTCTCTCTACTCTTGTGCTGATGTCACAGTCTTTTGCATTCCCCATTCTTCTTCTTTTTCTTCTTCTTCTGCGTTCGTGGGCTGCAACTCCCACATTCACTTGTATGCACACAAGTGGGCTTTTACGTGTATGACCGTTTTTACCCCGCCATGTAGGCAGCCATACTCCGCTTTCGGGGGTGTGCATGCTGGGTATGTTCTTGTTTCCATAACCCACCGAACGCTTACATGGATTACAGGATCTTTAACGTGCGTATTTGATCTTCTGCTTGCATATACACATGAAGGGGGTTCAGGCACTAGCAGGTCTGCACATGTGTTGACCTGGGGGATCGTAAAAATCTCCACCCTTTACCCACCAGGCGCCGTCACCGTCATTCGAACCCGGGACCCTCAGATTGAAAGTCCAACGCTTTAACCACTCGGCTATTGTGCCCGTCGATTCCCCATTCAACACAGAGAAGTTGACAGGGGACTAGTTGTTCAGCTGTACAGACCTTGAACTCCCTGCATTTTTCAGGCTGTCACAGTCCCTCACTGACATCCTGTACGTGTCAGTCTTGTCTTGGTGTCAACAATGGTTTCACCGTGTTTACTGTGTGTGAGGCCGTGAACAGTATTTGTGGGCGTTGTGAGCAATGTTGGTGAGTGTGGTGTGGTGATTGGTGTTGTGAGCAGTGTGGTGTGGTGATATGAATGGTGTTGTGAGCAGTGTTGATGAGTGCGGTGTGGTGATATGAATGGTGTCCATCACATCAACAGTCATCAGCCTTCATGGTGCTGTCTAGCAGGTCCTGTACTTTTGGTCTGGGTACTGTGTTAGGGGCTGACAGGTCCTGTACTTGTGGTGTGGGTACTGTGTTGAGGGCTGACAGGTCCTGTACTTGTGGTGTGGGTACTGTGTTGAGGGCTGACAGGTCCTGTACTTGTGGTCTGGGTACTGTGTTGAGGGCTGACAGGTCCTGTACTTGTGGTCTGGGTACTGTGTTGAGGGCTGACAGGTCCTGTACTTGTGGTGTGGGTACTGTGTTGAGGGCTGACAGGTCCTGTACTTGTGGTGTGGGTACTGTGTTGAGGGCTGACAGGTCCTGTACTTGTGGTCTGGGTACTGTGTTGGGGGCTGACAGGTCCTGTACTTGTGGTGTGGGTACTGTGTTGAGGGCTGACAGGTCCTGTACTTGTGGTCTGGGTACTGTGTTGAGGGCTGACAGGTCCTGTACTTGTGGTGTGGGTACTGTGTTGAGGGCTGACAGGTCCTGTACTTGTGGTGTGGGTACTGTGTTGAGGGCTGACGGGTCCTGTACTTGTGGTGTGGGTACTGTGTTGAGGGCTGACAGGTCCTGTACTTGTGGTCTGGGTACTGTGTTGGGGGCTGACAGGTCCTGTACTTGTGGTGTGGGTACTGTGTTGAGGGCTGACAGGTCCTGTACTTGTGGTCTGGGTACTGTGTTGAGGGCTGACAGGTCCTGTACTTGTGGTGTGGGTACTGTGTTGAGGGCTGACAGGTCCTGTACTTGTGGTGTGGGTACTGTGTTGAGGGCTGACAGGTCCTGTACTTGTGGTCTGGGTACTGTGTTGGGGGCTGACAGGTCCTGTACTTGTGGTGTGGGTACTGTGTTGAGGGCTGACAGGTCCTGTACTTGTGGTGTGGGTACTGTGTTGAGGGCTGACAGGTCCTGTACTTGTGGTCTGGGTACTGTGTTAGGGGCTGACAGGTCCTGTACTTGTGGTGTGGGTACTGTGTTGAGGGCTGACAGGTCCTGTACTTGTGGTGTGGGTACTGTGTTGGGGGCTGACAGGTCCTGTACTTGTGGTGTGGGTACTGTGTTGAGGGCTGACAGGTCCTGTACTTGTGGTCTGGGTACTGTGTTGAGGGCTGACAGGTCCTGTACTTGTGGTGTGGGTACTGTGTTGAGGGCTGACAGGTCCTGTACTTGTGGTGTGGGTACTGTGTTAGGGGCTGACAGGTCCTGTACTTGTGGTGTGGGTACTGTGTTGAGGGCTGACAGGTCCTGTACTTGTGGTGTGGGTACTGTGTTGAGGGCTGACAGGTCCTGTACTTGTGGTGTGGGTACTGTGTTGAGGGCTGACAGGTCCTGTACTTGTGGTCTGGGTACTGTGTTAGGGGCTGACAGGTCCTGTACTTGTGGTGTGGGTACTGTGTTAGGGGCTGACAGGTCCTGTACTTGTGGTCTGGGTACTGTGTTGAGGGCTGACAGGTCCTGTACTTGTGGTGTGGGTACTGTGTTGAGGGCTGACAGGTCCTGTACTTGTGGTCTGGGTACTGTGTTGGGGGCTGACAGGTCCTGTACTTGTGGTCTGGGTACTGTGTTGGGGGCTGACGGGTCCTGTACTTGTGGTCTGGGTACTGTGTTGAGGGCTGACAGGTCCTGTACTTGTGGTGTGGGTACTGTGTTAGGGGCTGACAGGTCCTGTACTTGTGGTCTGGGTACTGTGTTAGGGGCTGACAGGTCCTGTACTTGTGGTGTGGGTACTGTGTTGAGGGCTGACAGGTCCTGTACTTGTGGTCTGGGTACTGTGTTGGGGGCTGACAGGTCCTGTACTTGTGGTGTGGGTACTGTGTTAGGGGCTGACAGGTCCTGTACTTGTGGTCTGGGTACTGTGTTGGGGGCTGACAGGTCCTGTACTTGTGGTCTGGGTACTGTGTTAGGGGCTGACAGGTCCTGTACTTGTGGTCTGGGTACTGTGTTAGGGGCTGACAGGTCCTGTACTTGTGGTCTGGGTACTGTGTTGAGGGCTGACAGGTCCTGTACTTGTGGTGTGGGTACTGTGTTGGGGGCTGACGGGTCCTGTACTTGTGGTCTGGGTACTGTGTTGGGGGCTGACAGGTCCTGTACTTGTGGTGTGGGTACTGTGTTGAGGGCTGACAGGTCCTGTACTTGTGGTGTGGGTACTGTGTTGGGGGCTGACAGGTCCTGTACTTGTGGTGTGGGTACTGTGTTGAGGGCTGACAGGTCCTGTACTTGTGGTCTGGGTACTGTGTTGGGGGCTGACAGGTCCTGTACTTGTGGTGTGGGTACTGTGTTAGGGGCTGACAGGTCCTGTACTTGTGGTCTGGGTACTGTGTTGGGGGCTGACAGGTCCTGTACTTGTGGTGTGGGTACTGTGTTGAGGGCTGACAGGTCCTGTACTTGTGGTGTGGGTACTGTGTTGGGGGCTGACAGGTCCTGTACTTGTGGTGTGGGTACTGTGTTAGGGGCTGACAGGTCCTGTACTTGTGGTGTGGGTACTGTGTTGGGGGCTGACAGGTCCTGTACTTGTGGTCTGGGTACTGTGTTGGGGGCTGACGGGAGCTGTGTAGTGTTGTGAACTGATAATGATGATTAAAAGAATAACGATAGGATGATATTTGTATTGTGCTTTATCTTCTCCTGGACAAATGAAAACAGGCTCACACCGTCATTGACACATGTGTAACTCTGACACACAGGGATGGAAGACCAAAGTTCAACAAACAACTCATGTAAACAGAAAGCCAGGGAAAGTATGGACAGGGAGGTTGGAGGCGAGGGGTGAGGGGGGACCTATTTTGGAAAGAGGCGGGCTTCAAAGAACTTAGTGCAGGGGGTTAATGAAACCAGAGATCTTGTTCCAGAGAAAGAGTGCTGGCTGATTGTGGGGTGTTCGAACCTGGGAACTCAGAAACAGTGGATCTGAAGCTGACTGTAGAGAGCGGGGTGGGGCGTAGAGGTGAAGGCAGCCACAGCGACAGGAAGGGGCAGCTTTGTTCATAGAGTGCTGAGGTTGTACTTTGTTGTGTGTGAGACAAGGGGGTCAGTTGTTGACCCTTGGTGACCTGAAAGAGACCTTGACCCTGTGCAGTGCTGATCACCACCAAGCTGTCCATAGACAAGTTCCCCCTGTCCCTCAAAATGATCAAGAAGTGGAAACCCTCGCAGCCAGTACGTACTTGATTGCCACGTCACCGTTGAGTGCTGTGTGTGCAGACACTGAGTGTTGTTGAACTCATGTGTGCTTGTGTGCTGATGCAGACATGTATGGGGTTGTAGTGCTGTCTCTCCTGATGCAGACATGTATGGGGTTGTAGTGCTGTCTCTCCTGATGCAGACATGTATGGGGTTGTAGTGCTGTCTCTCCTGATGCAGACATGTATGGGGTTGTGGTGCTGTCTCTCCTGATGCAGACATGTATGGGGTTGTAGTGCTGTCTCTCCTGATGCAGACATGTATGGGGTTGTAGTGCTGTCTCTCCTGATGCAGACATGTATGGGGTTGTAGTGCTGTCTCTCCTGATGCAGACGTATGGGGTTCTGGTGCTGTCTCTCCTGATGCAGACGTATGGGGTTCTGGTGCTGTCTCTCCTGATGCAGACATGTATGGGGTTGTAGTGCTGTCTCTCCTCTCTCATCATCTGCTGCAAGTGTGCACACACATACATATACACATGGTCTTGTACTGATGGACAGAAATTTACATCCACTATTTAACACATATATGTAAAAGTACACATACACATCCACTTATACAAATACTCACATGCTTATTGCTGCGCTTACACACACAAACACACGTGTACACACACACACGTGCGCACACACACACACACACGTGCACACAGAAACACACACACACAGAAAGAAACACACACACACAGAAACACACATACACACACACGTACACACACACACACACACACACACACACACACACACACACACACACACACACACACACTCACATGCACGCATGTTAACAGCAAAATATTCATGGATTTTAAAATCATATTCTGGACTTTGGTGTTTAGTTGGTTGTTTGTTTTTGTTTTTATTTAATTTACTGTTGCAGCAATGCATCAGATTCTTGTTGGCTTTATGATCCTGCATTTTACACAGGTTGACCGCTGTTTTAGTGTTTTATTTATTGTGTATTTTTTAAGCCATCTTTGTAATATACAATATTATGAGCAGCATAAGTTGAATTTTCAATTAGAGTACCACACTTAAAAATCAGTTGACAAATGCTACAGTAAACACCAAAAAGTGTTGAACTGTGTGTTTCAGGGCTACACAGAACCTACAGTAAACACCAAAAAGTGTTGGAACTGTGTGTTTCAGGGCTATACAGAACCTACAGTAAACACCAAAAGTGTTGAACTGTGTGTTTCAGGGCTACACAGAACCTACAGTAACCACCAAAAAGTGTTGAACTGTGTGTTTCAGGGCTATACAGCACCTACAGTAACCACCAAAAAGTGTTGAACTGTGTGTTTCAGGGCTATACAGAACCTACAGTAAACATCAAAAAGTGTTGAACTGTGTGTTTCAGGGCTATACAGAACCTACAGTAAACACCAAAAGTGTTGAACTGTGTGTTTCAGGGCTACACAGAACCTACAGTAAACACCAAAAAGTGTTGAACTGTGTGTTTCAGGGCTATACAGAACCTACAGTAACCACCAAAAAGTGTTGAACTGTGTGTTTCAGGGCTATTCAGAACCTACAGTAACCACCAAAAAGTGTTGAACTGTGTGTTTCAAGGCTATACAGAACCTACAGTAACCACCAAAAAGTGTTGAACTGTGTGTTTCAGGGCTATACAGAACCTACAGTAAACACCAAAAAGTGTTGAACTGTGTGTTTCAGGGCTATACAGAACCTACAGTAACCACCAAAAAGTGTTGAACTGTGTGTTTCAGGGCTGTACAGAACCTACAGTAACCACCAAAAAGTGTTGAACTGTGTGTTTCAGGGCTGTACAGAACCTACAGTAAACATCAAAAAGTGTTGAACTGTGTGTTTCAGGGCTATACAGAACCTACAGTAACCACCAAAAAGTGTTGAACTGTGTGTTTCAGGGCTACATGGAACCTACAGTAAACACCAAAAAGTGTTGAACTGTGTGTTTCAGGGCTACACAGAACCTACAGTAACCACCAAAAAGTGTTGAACTGTGTGTTTCAGGGCTGTACAGAACCTACAGTAAACACCAAAAAGTGTTGAACTGTGTGTTTCAGGGCTACACAGAACCTACAGTAACCACCAAAAAGTGTTGAACTGTGTGTTTCAGGGCTGTACAGAACCTACAGTAAACACCAAAAAGTGTTGAACTGTGTGTTTCAGGGCTACACAGAACCTACAGTAAACACCAAAAAGTGTTGAACTGTGTGTTTCAGGGCTACACAGAACCTACAGTAAACACCAAAAAGTGTTGAACTGTGTGTTTCAGGGCTATACAGAACCTACAGTAAACACCAAAAAGTGTTGAACTGTGTGTTTCAGGGCTACATGAAACCTAGTGTTGAACTGTGTGTTTCAGGGCTACATGAAACCTACAGTAAACACCAAAAAGTGTTGAACTGTGTGTTTCAGGGCTACACAAAACCTACAGTAAACACCAAAAAGTGTTGAACTGTGTGTTTCAGGGCTGTACAGAACCTACAGTAAACACCAAAAAGTGTTGAACTGTGTGTTTCAGGGCTGTACAGAACCTACAGTAAACACCAAAAAGTGTTGAACTGTGTGTTTCAGGGCTACACAGAACCTACAGTAAACACCAAAAAGTGTTGAACTGTGTGTTTCAGGGCTATACAGAACCTACAGTAACCACAAAAAGGTGTTGAACTGTGTGTTTCAGGGCTATACAGAACCTACAGTAAACACCAAAAAGTGTTGAACTGTGTGTTTCAGGGCTACACAGAACCTACAGTAAACACCAAAAAGTGTTGAACTGTGTGTTTCAGGGCTATACAGAACCTACAGTAAACACCAAAAAGTGTTGAACTGTGTGTTTCAGGGCTATACAGAACCTACAGTAAACACCAAAAAGTGTTGAACTGTGTGTTTCAGGGCTGTACAGAACCTACAGTAAACACCAAAAAGTGTTGAACTGTGTGTTTCAGGGCTACACAGAACCTACAGTAAACACCAAAAAGTGTTGAACTGTGTGTTTCAGGGCTACACAGAACACCTGTTCGCCACCTTTGCAGAGTGGGTCATGGCGTTCCTGTCGTCGGCGTACTTCCTGACGTTTGTGGGGGAGTGGAAAGTGGTGAGAACCAAGGTGATGATCTTCCCCATGGACGCCTCACACGAAGACACCAACACCAGCGCCACCATCACCAGTGGAGAGGTGGAGTTGTCGGAGACCAGAGGGGAGCCACTCAGTGCTGATTGTGAAAAAGCTGACGCTTGTTCTCACGATGGGGGAGGGGGGGATAGCAACGGTCTGGAACCGTTCTCCTGTGAGCTGGTGGTTGGGAAGGTCAGTGTGGATTGAGTCTGGGTCTGTCTTGGGATTTGTTGGACGTCTGGTTGGACAGGAAGTGTGTTTGGTGGTGGTTTTCTTCTCTGTGTGTGTGTGTGCGCACACTTGTTTTTGAGTATGCCTGTGTGTGTGTGTGGTGGGGTTGTGTGCACAAATTTGCTGAAGTTGGGATCATTTTTTGGTTCATATTTCAATCATTTGCCTTCAGTGTGTCTTTGAATTATTTTTTAATGTATTCAATTATTTATTTTGCGTATGTGTGTGTGTGTGTTTGTGATAAGAATAAAAAGTCT
The DNA here is from genome assembly GCF_041734735.1 of Babylonia areolata. Lineage (NCBI taxonomy): Eukaryota > Metazoa > Mollusca > Gastropoda > Neogastropoda > Buccinidae > Babylonia > Babylonia areolata. The sequence continues at coordinate 1,671,100 of NC_134902.1, read as the reverse complement.
TTGAAGACTAGTTTACTGCTTGTGTAAATGAGTTGCTGTCAAGTATTTTTAGGGAAGCATGTCATTCTACAATTACTCAGGAACTGGAAACTGATCTTTTAAACTGGGCTTGGTCCCAGATGTTGTTGTTTTTTTCACTGACTTTTCTATTCGCCTTCAGCCCATTCTGCTGAACATGGTATCTTTTTTATTATAATTACTATTATTATTATTATTTCAATAGTTTTCCATGTTGACCACCTTAAATTCCCTTGGTGGAAAGTGGTAAAGATATGATGCTGATTTTATGATCAGCGCTGGGTGCCACAAAGTTTAGCTCCAGTTCTGTTCAGTAAAATGTGTTCAGATGTCAGCTCTTGATGGCACAAACGTTTGACCTTTCTGATTGCAATGTTTTGTTGATTGAGAATTGAACAGTGGTTTGAAGGCTAGACTTGTTTTGCATGCTGTTTTATTGACAGGAACACATGGTTTACGTTGGAAACAAACACGTTTATGTTCTTTGTTGTCTGCTTGTCGTAAAGATTTCTGTCGTTGCTACAGATTCTTGTGAAGATATGATATTTATCATCCATGTTTATTACCTTTTTAAAAAAATCTTTACTTTTATTTCCTTTTGTTTATATTTCTTTCTTTTTTTTTCATTGTCTTCTTCAAAGAAAAATACATATGTGATTCTACACAAATGTGGTTTGCTGTAAGGAGTGATTTGAAACAAACTGAATACTGGTGAAAAATTCTTCTTTTGTGCATCATTAGCATAGTATCTTAATTGCTTTCTGTCTTTGATGAAATTTTTCAGCTGATGGGAACATGTTTTAAAATGTTGTTAGTCAAATGTATTAGGCTGTACTTCTTGTTTTTGTGCTGTGTGAAACATGGTGATTTTTGTTCACTTGTCTGTGTTGTTTTTGTGCTGTGTGAAACATGGTGATTTTTGTTCAGTTGTCTGTGTTGTTTTTGTGCTGTGTGAAACATGGTGATTTTTGTTCAGTTGTCTGTGTTGTTTTTGTGCTGTGTGAAACATGGTGATTTTTGTTCAGTTGTCTGTGTTGTTTTTGTGCTGTGTGAAACATGGTGATTTTTGTTCAGTTGTCTCTGTCTGTTGTTTTTGTGCTGTGTGAAACATGGTGATTTTTGTTCAGTTGTCTGTGTCTGTGTTGTTTTTGTGCTGTGTGAAACATGGTGATTTTTGTTCAGTTGTCTGTGTTGTTTTTGTGCTGTGTGAAACATGGTGATTTTTGTTCAGTTGTCTGTGTTGTTTTTGTGCTGTGTGAAACATGGTGATTTTTGTTCAGTTGTCTGTGTTGTTTTTGTGCTGTGTGAAACATGGTGATTTTTGTTCAGTTGTCTGTGTTGTTTTTGTGCTGTGTGAAACATGGTGATTTTTGTTCAGTTGTCTGTGTTGTTTTTGTGTTGTGTGAAACATGGTGATTTTTGTTCAGTTATCTGTGTTGTTTTTGTGCTGTGTGAAACATGGTGATTTTTGTTCAGTTATCTGTGTTGTTTTTGTGTTGTGTGAAACATGGTGATTTTTGTTCAGTTGTCTGTGTTGTTTTTGTGCTGTGTGAAACATGGTGATTTTTGTTCAGTTGTCTGTGTTGTTTTTGTGCTGTGTGAAACATGGTGATTTTTGTTCAGTTGTCTGTGTTGTTTTTGTGCTGTGTGAAACATGGTGATTTTTGTTCAGTTGTCTGTGTTGTTTTTGTGCTGTGTGAAACATGGTGATTTTTGTTCAGTTGTCTGTGTTGTTTTTGTGCTGTGTGAAACATGGTGATTTTTGTTCAGTTGTCTGTGTCTGTGTTGTTTTTGTGCTGTGTGAAACATGGTGATTTTTGTTCAGTTGTCTGTCTGTGTTGTTTTTGTGCTGTGTGAAACATGGTGATTTTTGGTCAGTTGTCTGTGTTGTTTTTGTGCTGTGTGAAACATGGTGATTTTTGTTCAGTTGTCTGTGTCTGTTGTTTTTGTACCACGTCAGACATTGTGATCATTATTTAAATGTCTCTGTTGATTCTCTCTACCTGGTTTTTTTTTTTACCCTGTGAAATATTGTGATTTTTTTTTATATTATTGTCTCTATTAATCCTCTCTACCTATTGTTTTATCTACCCTGTGAAATATTGTGATTATTTTTTAAAACATTTACTACCTGTGGATTTCTGTCACATGAAACAGTGTGATTCTTGTTTTGGTCGTCTGAACCTGTGGATTTCTGTCACATGAAACGGTGTGATTCTTGTTTTGGTCGTCTGAACCTGTGGATTTCTGTCACATGAAACGGTGTGATTCTTGTTTTGGTCGTCTGAACCTGTGGATTTCTGTCACATGAAACGGTGTGATTCTTGTTTTGGTCGTCTGAACCTGTGGATTTCTGTCACATGAAACGGTGTGATTCTTGTTTTGGTCGTCTGAACCTGTGGATTTCTGTCACATGAAACAGTGTGATTCTTGTTTTGGTCGTCTAAACCTGTTGTTTTTTCTGTCATGTAAATACTTTTACATGTCTGTGTCTATTGTTTTTCTACCCTGTGAAACATCGTTAATTTTTAGTCAACTATACCTGTTATAACAACACTGTGAAATATTGTGATTATTTTTTAGTCAACTGTTCATGTTGTTTTTCTACCCAGTAAAACATTGATTTTTTTTTTTAGTTGACTGTACATTTTGTTTTTCTGATCTTTGAAACCTCAGTTATTTTTTTTGAAGACCTTTTAACCCGCTGAACTGCAGATTTTACCATTTCTCACCAGTTCCAATATAGTGCCACATTTTTTTCCTTAACTGGTTAATTTTTATCATTGACTGGTCCAGAACAAAGATGGTCATTTGTAAAAAGATGCAGAATAGTGTGAGAATGCTTAAAGGACATATTTACTGGTTTCAGAATACAAATTATTTATGTAAGGCAGGTAATAGTTGTGCTGGAAAGGATTGCAGCAAGATCCCAAACAGCTTGAAACTGACCATTCTGATGACTTACCTGAGCAACTGGAATGACACTATTTTTTTCTGTCCAGTTTGGATGTCATGAATTCAGTCAGATCTGAAATTATTGTTGTGTTTTTTTGATCTTCTGAGGCTGTGTGTTGGCGTCTGATTTGTTTGGGGGTGGGTGGGGGGGTAATAATTTTCTGCCAAGGGATAAGCAGCAATGTTAATTATAACTGTGATCATATCTGTTGTATATCATGTCTGATAACTGTGATCACATCTGTTGTATATCATGTCTGTTTTATGCACAAATGTATGTAAACCATCTAGTCTTAATTATGATTGATGTTTTTGATCTCTAGTATCGTTGCTTTCAAATGTTCAGTGAACTTTGTGTTTTCCAGTCAGTGACCACAATGACAGGTGTGCATTGACTTTACTGTGCTTATGGTTTTCTTGAAGTGAAACAGTTGCTGTTCCCTGTGCACTTACAATCAGCATAATAGGGTTATGTTGTGATTATTTTGGTTATAGTAGTCGTATTTTGTTTATTTTGGTATCCAGTAACAAAGACTGTTGATGGTTGTGATGACAAAATAATGTTGAAATACAGTAAAACATGCAAGATTTCCTGTACTCCTTAGCCCTGTGTATTGATATTAGGGACGTAGCAGGAGAGGGATGTATCTGCAGTGCCCTGTTAACTGACAGACAGCGTGGTAGGATTTCATTGTGATTATTTTTATATCCATTTACAAGGACTGATGGGCGTTGGCACATGTTTAACCCTATGACTGCTGAACATTAGTGAAATACATCAGTGTGACAGCTGCTTTACAATGTAAAAGACATAAATTTGGAGATAAAAGTGGCCCAGAAAGCCGTATGCAATAGCAAGTATGCAAGAAATTAGCATTGGCACTGCATAAAAGGTTGGTTAAGTGGATGTGTATTCACTGCCTTCCTGTGCCCAGCCCTGGACACAGTGGATGTGAATTCACTGCCTTCCTGTGCCAGCCCTGGACACAGTGGATGTGAATTCACTGCCTTCCTGTGCCAGCCCTGGACACAGTGGATGTGAATTCACTGCCTTCCTGTGCCAGCCCTGGACACAGTGGATGTGAATTCACTGCCTTCCTGTGCCAGCCCTGGACACAGTGGATGTGTATTCACTGCCTTCCTATGCCCAGCCCTGGACACAGTGGATGTGAATTCACTGCCTTCCTATGCCCAGCCCTGGACACAGTGGGTATGAATTCACTGCCTTCCTGTGCCCAGCCCTGGACACAGTGGGTATGAATTCACTGCCTTCCTATGCCCAGCCCTGGACACAGTGGATGTGTATTCACTGCCTTCCTGTGCCCAGCCCTGGACACAGTGGGTATGAATTCACTGCCTTCCTATGCCCAGCCCTGGACACAGTGGATGTGTATTCACTGCCTCAATGGCCAAAGGGTTAAGGTACCTTTAGCCTTTCACCTTAATTCTTCATTTTTCAACTTGTGGATGAATATTTGTGTTGCTTCTCTTCCTAGTTGCTGTATCAAACATGACCAGAATGCCTCACACACTGTCTTTCTACAGAACTGATCTCCTTCAACTCTGATCATTGGGGTGAATTCATCCCACAGTTAGCTACTTACTGTTTCTGTTATTTTAATGTCTTTTCTGTGAGTGAGGACTCTCTGATTGTCCCCTGTGGGGATGCCGGGGGTCTTTCAGTAGAAACAGCACCCCCGCCTTCTGGAAATTCTGTGCTAGAAATGTCCACTTTTCTGTCACTCTCTTTGTTTCTTCCCTTTTTTTTTTTCTATCTTCACTGTTGTCTCCTTTTTCTGCCTTCCCAGTCCATTCCCCTTTCTTTTTTCAAGCAAGCCTTGACACTTTTTTTCTCTTTTCCTCAGTCTGTGATGTACTATCTGTGCTGTTTTGCTTTGGTGATAAGTTAGCGTGATGTAAACACTGGATGGGCACTAGCTGCCCATTCTGCAGTGTTATTTGCCTATATCGCCTTTTTTTATGTATTTTTTGTATGGCTTTGAAATATTGTTTTTTCCTTTTTTACAACTTTTTGTAATCTGGGAATAATAAATTAAGCGGAATGGCTGGTGTCCTCAGCATGGCCAAGTCTTATTTGCCATAAGGAACTAAATGGTTGGGATACTGTGTCATGAACTGTGTTTTCTGGATTTGTCTTAGGTTGTATTTTTGTTTTGTTTTGTTTTTGTGTGTGTGTCTTTTTTGATGTGACAGTTTTGTGTTGACACGGTTGAGCATTTGTATGGTTTGACAGTCCTGATATGGCCCTGTGCAGTCGGTTGGACTATAAGCAACAAGAGCAAGAACAAGAACGGTTTACCCAAACTCCCTGTTGCCTTTCAACCATAGCTATACTGTGTACATTTCTGCCTTGTGTTGGAAATTGTTGATGGTGTATTGACATTGGGGAAAATATCTCTACGTTCTTAACCTTTGCTTGGGAAAAAATCTCTTTATAACCTTAACATTTGCTAAACCCACAAAGTACTTTCTTTGTTTTGGGGGTTTTTTTTGTATAGACATTATCTTCATTTTTTTGTTTTTGTTTTTTGGTTGTTGTTTTTTTTAAATACCATCAGACGTAGTACCTGAGACTTCTGGGGGAAATTGTGTTGCATCTGTATGTCATATTTTGATACCAAAGGTAGATTGTCTTGTGTGATAAAATCCTTGATTTTACTGAGGTTGTTGGTGATGATTGTTGACAATGATTGTGTGACAATCATCTAAAATCTAGTCACACTTTGTAAGAAAAATATATGCCAGCTGTTTTTGATTCACTAACCAATGTACAAACTGTAGTCTTCAATCATTCGTTTATTAACATTAGTGTTCATTAGAGTCGACACTGCATATGTGCCAGTTGAGATATTTTGAGGAGAATCAGTATTTGTGGATGTCTCTTGGTCAGTCCCAGTCCTGAATCTGTCATGTTTTAGAAATGTGAGGGGCTACACAGCAGAATGGTTGGAGCATCAAGACTTCCAGTCTGAGAGTCCTGAGTTCAATCCCGGTATAACTGCCTGGTGGGTTAAAGTTGGAGATTTTTCCCACCTTCCACGTCAGTAGCAGCATCCCAGAAAACAGTATGGCTGCCTGTATGGCAGGGTAAAAACAGCCATGATTATCCACCCAGATCCCAGTGAATGAAGACGGGAGTTGTTGCCCATGAACACAGAGAGGAAAGAACTGGGAGCATTGTGGTGTGGGAACAGTATGGCTGCCTGTATGTCTCATCTGACTCGGGCAAACCACTGTTGCACAAGTGTTCTGTATATCTTGTTCTGTATTGAATCATTACCAGTCAGTTCTCACCTCAGGCAAACCACTGCAGATAAGTATTCTGTATGTGTTGTACTTTGTATAATTGTTCAATATACTTGATTGCTTTATTCTTGTTGCGCTTTGGCTGTCAGTGTCTCAGTCCAGAACATTTCAGGAGAATCATCAGAAATATAAAGATTCTGTTCATTCTTTAGATCATTCTCCCTTTTTTTGTCTGTTTATCCACTTTGTCATTCTCTCTCTCTCTCTCTCTCTCTCTCTCTCTCTCTCTCTCTCTTTTCTGTCTGGTTCTTTGCCTGTCTGTCTGTCTCTCCTTACAAATCAGCTTCAAACTGTTGTGTGTCTGTGGTCATATATTGTACAAGCTGTTAATCTCAAGTAAAACACAGCATTTGTGAAGAAGACAAGACACCATCAATGTATGTGTTTGCATGTCTTCATGTATGTATGCATGTAAATGTATATTTATGGTTTTGATGATAATCTGAACTTGACAGTGCTGTAGTATGACGAACAATACACCGACATATATATTTAGCTGTGGTAACATTTACTGTCTTCAAATATGTTTCTTGCTTCAAAGGTAATTCAGAACAAGGTTGTGGAGTTGTGGAATAACCATTATTGACTTACACTGAATAAGTGTTTATACAGATACCAAGGGAACCTTTTACTTTTTTTTCTGAACTAAAAAATAAAGGGGGTGGGGGGCGGGCTATGCATGTAAGACATATTTACTGTTGAAACTGATCTGCTGTTGATGTTTGTGTGTGTGAGTCTGGCTGGCTACCTCTGGCGTTGTGATCAATGGTGATTATTGTTTATATCATCTTCTTTTATTAGAACAGTCATTGATAGTGCTTTTACACATGACCACATGACTTACTCCATTACAAAAGATTTCATTGTTTTCGGATATTTTTGTTCTCAAATATAACTATGATGTCTTCCGCTGATGGATTTTGTTCCTGTTAGTTGTTGTGCCTTCTGAATAAATTGTTTATCTTGGAAGTGTTGCTTCAGTGTGTGTGTGTGTGTGTGTGTGTGTGTGTGTGTTGTGTGTTTTGTGTGTGTGTGTGTGTTGTGTGTTTTGTGTGTGTGTGTTGTGTGTTTTGTGTGTGTGTTTTGTGTGTGTGTGTGTTGTGTGTGTGTTGTGTGTGTTCATTGTTCCCACAGTATATCAGCTGACATGTCACCGAACATTGTCATTTATGCAAGACAAGATACACCATTTCAACCCAGACATGATATCCAAACATAATACCTGTAGCAAAATAGTATGAGAAAGGGAGGGGGATGGGGGGGGGGCTGTTACTCAAAGACCAAAACCAATTCTTACATTTAGTCAAGTTGTGGTTATATTTTATACTTTAACGGTGAACCACTTTTCTTTGTGTCAGCAAGTCACACATGCTGGCTGTACTGGACACCTTAAGGTTTCTGAATCAAACATGTTTGTTACAATTACGTGTACAATACCCCCATCAGCTATTTTTTTTAAATGACCTTAAAGTTCTTGATAAATCACAATTCAGCTGATAACAAATTGTGTCTCCAGCAATCAGAAACTGAGTTGCCAATAAATTTGTAAAGCATCCAGAATAAAAACAAATTGTCCTTAAACCCAAGCTAGTCAGTTTCAGTTAATTTTGCTGAGTATAAACTGACACCATTAACCAGTACTGCGGCAAGTCTTTTACAAGGTATAAACAGGAAAAACATGTCTTCTCACAGAACTGAACCACTTTACACGACTCCCCAAATAAGCTTTATAAGTCGTCCATTTTGATAGATTTATTAAATGTCAAGGGGGTTTCAGTAGAACAGACTCTATAACATCCAAGAAATACAAATTGGAATAGTGATGGAGACGAATCACATCAGTTCAAGAACCACCCAAAGTAGAGGGTATTAAAGTGCTGAGAACATCCAAGTGTCCGATCCCAACAAGAAATAAAGCCAGTCAAGAAAAGTGAAGCATATAACACACTTCACCACCTTAAGGAATACATGAACAACTTCTTCGTTTGTGGGCTGCAACTCCCACGTTCACTCGTATGTACACGAGTGGGCTTTTACGTGTATGACCGTTTCTACCCCACCATGTAGGCAGCCGTACTCCGCTTTCAGGGGTATACATGAACGAAACTGACTGTACACACTTCTGATTCATAGCCAACACAGGTGTTGACTTCTTTGCCCACAAGACTGACTCTGAGTCTTCCTGACTGACCACTAACACGGGTCGTGCCCTTTTAACTCGCCTATTCTTCAAATCTATTTTTCAAAAGTCTTTCCATTCACAGCCCCATGACTGTAGACTAAGTCATGGTTGTAATTCGTCTTTTGGTCTAAAGGAGAACATCAGAAACAGAAGTAGGGAAACAAGTGTCGATTTAGTAACTGGATCATTTTCCGAGAGCAAGAAATCCCAACACTTCTCCACAACTGTTAAATATACCCAAGTCTACCAAGAAGTAAATGTATACAACTACCTATCTTGCACATATAAATCCTGACTCTTAACAGTCAATGCTAGTTTCACTTCATGTTCTTGTGTCAAAAACAATCCCATAGAGAGGATGGGGGGAGGGGGGGGGGGGGGGCAGTGTGTTAGTCACAAAATCCAATACCAGGAACCAAACGTTCAACAAAGTCTCAGAAAAATAAATGCCAGTGGATACATACAGCCCCCCTGGTCAACAGATCTTTCTCCGCCATGCCTCAGTCTCACTGTGGCTCTGGGGTTTGGTCAAGACGAGGAAAGGGTCAGATGGTGATTTTTAAAGGTTTTATTTGTCAGTTGGCTTGGATTTAAAAAGGTGTTCAGAAAGTTAAGATAATTTATTTTATTTTAATCTCATTTAAAAGTTGAAATTCTTCAGGATCACTGTTAAAAACACTAGACTGCTAAAGACATGCCACAGAACACATATATAGAAAAGAGGAAAAAATAACTACAAAAAATATATGCACATCCATACTCCAACCACACCAAACTGTGCTTTGTTGAAGTGCGCTGTCTTAAAACTAGTTCTTATAAATTGAAATTAAACATAACACCAAATGATGTAGGTACAGATATGGAATTTCTAGCATCCATGTTTGTTTTCCAAAATGAGGTACACTTGTTCTTTGCTGCCCAGCACTAAGAAATGTAGTAAGTTGTTTACAAAACCTAAATATTACAAGCACCTCTCTGTGTATGCATGTTTATGTTGTCAAGTAATATCAAATAATGACAAACACAATTGTTCTTGTTTTTGTATAAGGCATAAAAAATGAGAGAAATAGCTACTTTTGAAATTGAAATATTTGATGTGCTGTTAAGGTTTATTTGTTTATTCTGTTCCATTGAGTAATATTGTGTTTACATACACGCCTACACTTAGTGCTGTGGCTCTAAATGTGAATAAACCATTCTGTCGGTCTGTCTGTGCCCTACCCTACCCTCCACACTCCTCTCTCAATCTTTTCCCCCCACCTGACTCCCCCCCCCCCTTACCACCATTCTCACCCCACCCATCCCACTCTCTCTCCCTCTCTCTCTCCCTCCCTCTCTCTCTCTCCCTCTCCCCCCTCTCTCTCTCCCTCTCTCTCTCCCACTCTCTCCCTCTCTCTCTCCCTCTCTCTCTCCCTCCCTCTCTCTCTCTCCCTCTCCCCCCTCTCTCTCTCCCTCTCTCTCTCCCTATCTTCTTTCTCTCTCTCTTTTCTCTCTTTAAAAGAAATGGCGTTACACACCGTAAAAGAAAATCACTTTGGTGCCTAAATCATGGCATCAGCCAAGGTGTTTGATCTGCGTTGTCTATTTGCTGGTAAATGGGTTGGATTTTTTTCTGTGGGTGTTTGTGCACATCTGTGCAGCAGTGTGTGTGGGTGTGCACATCCATTTATGTGTGTTTGTGTGTGTGTGATGGGGAGAGGGGGAGAGGAGGGGGGATAGTGAAGGCAGAGAGGCAATGACGATACCCAGACCTGACAGGGGGGGTTGGTGACAATTTTCATTATGACCGATCAGATTGATTTATAAAACAGATCTGACAGGGGGGGTTGGTGACAATTTTCATTATGACCGATCAGATTGATTTATAAAACAGTTTGTGGTTGGAAGAAGCACACACACACACACACACACAGACAAAAGTGACTGGTGGACGAGCTGAATCAGGATGTTCCTGTGCCTGCTGCTGCTGCTGCTGTTGTCTCCCCTCTGCCTTGTCGCCACTCACCACCTCCAGGGGAAGCACGGTCACTGTCGCCAGTTTGGGTTTAATAGTTTATGTATTCTATTCATTCATTCGTTTGTTTATTTATAGATATTTATTGGCCCAACGCTTAGCTTATTTCACATGTTGACATAAGCTTACAGTTGGGCGAACAGCAAAGTGAGAGCCGTATGATCAATGGTTTCTCTATTTGTAATGGGAACCCATTTACAGATTAGTCTTTTGTGAAGTTAATTAAATGTTAGTTGAAGAAGTAACAGAAATAACCATATTAGATTTCAGCAAGATTTCCAGTTTACTTGAAAGGATCATTTGATAATTAATTTCTCGACGTTGCTTGGTTACCTAGAACTGATTTGAAGTAGTAGTATTGATGATGGTGTTGCGATTTAAATGTAGTAATAGAAGTGACAGCAGCAGTGCATACAAACAGAAGTAACAGAGACAATAATCAGAGTAAAAATATATTTGTGATTTTATCATTGTCAGTTTTTCCCTTCAAATTATGTTGATCTTTTTTCTCCTTTTTTTGTTGGTATTTGCTTGTAGACAGGGTTTGAAGACACAGTATTTGATTATAGACAAGGTTTGTAGACACAGGAGTGATGTGATTGTAGACAAGGTTTGTAGACACAGTATCTGAATGTAGACAAGGTTTGTAGACACAGTATTTGATTGCAGACAAGTATTGTAAACACAGGAGTGTTGCGATTGTAGACAAGGTTTGTAGACACAGTATCTGATTGTAGACAAGGTTTGTAGACACAGGAGTGTTGCGATTGTAGACAAGGTTTGTAGACACAGTATCTGATTGTAGACAAGGTTTGTAGACACAGGAGTGTTGCGATTGTAGACAAGGTTTGTAGACACTGGAGTGTTGCGATTGTAGACAAGGTTTGTAAACACAGGAGTGTTGTGATTGTAGACAAGGTTTGTAGACACAGTATCTGATTGTAGACAAGGTTTGTAGACACAGGAGTGTTGCGATTGTAGACAAGGTTTGTAGACACAATATCTGATTGTAGGCAAAGTTGTAGACACACTATCTTTTGACACAGTATGCCTTTCACTTCCGACCGCAGATATAGCCGCGGTTTAGGGGTAACTGCATAATCAGGTGTTCAGCCACATCAGCGGAGTCCCACAGGGGACAGTTCTAGGCCCCATCCTATTTCTGATTTACATCAACGATCTGCCTCAGAACATCAAGGCCAATATTAGATTGTTCGCTGATGACTGTATAGTCTACTCCATCATCAAGACAATCCAAGACTGTAAAATGCTCCAACGAGACCTCAACACCCTGTCTGACTGGGAACAGCGTTGGGGAATGGAATTCCACCCAGAAAAATGTAATGTCCTTACCTGTACAACATCAAGGAACCCCATCAGCTACAACTACAAATTAAAAGGACACACCCTCGAGCATGTTGACAGCGCAAAAAATATCTCGGCGTCGACATAAGAAATAATCTAAACTGGAAAGAACATGTTACAAGAGTCACCAACAAAGCCAATAGCATGGTAGGCTTCCTAGAAAGGAATCTAAAAACATCCAATAAAACCACCAAAGCCAAGGCCTACCAAACTCTTGTACGCCCTCACCTGGAGTATTGTTCATCAGTCTGGAGCCCGTACAAAGAAGGTCAAAAGAACAAGATTGAAATGGTGCAAAGAAGAGCAGCACGTTATGTACACAGTGACTACGGGCGGACCAGCAGCGTAACACACATGCTGCAAGAACTAAGATGAGAATCCCTCGAATCACGGCGGAACAGACAAAGGCTGACCCAGATGTATAAAATGGTCAACGGCATTGTAGACATCCCTCCAGACAAATTTCTCAAGAAAGGATCCGGCAGAACAAGATCAAATCATCGACACAAATTTGTCCATCTTAGCTCCTCCTCTGACCCTTATAAATACAGTTTTTTCCCATCAACCATCCCCGTCTGGAACTCCCTGCCTGCAACAGCAGCAGAGGCTCCCTCCTTGGCAGCTTTCAAGAGGGAGCTGAACAAGATCACAGTTTAGTCCCCCCCCCTTTCCCCCCCCCCGGAGGGACGCTGCGAGTGACGGTGGGTGAGAGTATGTATACATGCTCTTTCTCATTGTCACCCCCTCCGGAGGAAAAGATAGGTCTAATTAGGTTTTAGTTAGGTATTTACGCCTCTGCGCACACAGGTCATTAATAGTCAGTAATGACGGCTGACCTTCCAATTTGAAGATTGAAGATTTGCATCGCTTACCTCCCTTGCAAATGGCGACTACCGTTATGAGTGTTCAAAGCAATTTCTCAGCATGTTTTGGCTCAATTTTGATGCTGTTTTTTGCGTTTTTATAAAGGAAAAAGTTGTTGAGCGTGTCAACATGGCTGCCAGAACATACAATACAGAGGAGGTGGCTAGAATTGTGTTTGAATTTCCGCACAACTTCGACAATAGCACTACAAAAACGTGATAGAAAACGAAAGTAATGTTGTTGAAGTGATTCTGGTTATCCTGATGATGGTGACATGATTCAAGATACATCAACAGGAAGGGGGCGGGGTCGTGTTTGAAGTGGGTATAGAAAAAACCCAATATTTTAGATTGAAACCTTCATTTTGGGGTTTCCATCAAACCAAAATATTGTTGAGTGTTTTTTGTGTTGTAATATTGTGTGATAGTATTTGTAGGTGTTTGTGTGGGAGGGTGGGAGTATGTGAGTAGTATGTATAGTTTTTGTATTCAAAACCACATGACAGTGCAGGAAACAACAGAATTGCACTTGGCTGTTCTGTCTAATACATTTGCTAATATTTTAGCACTGTTTCCACCCCCAAAATGAACAAACTTGAATTTTCTTCTTTTTTTTTCAAAATGTTCTGTGTATTTGTTGTTTTGTTTTTTTCAAAAAATCCGAGTTAATTTCCCATGTTCAATCTTCAAATTGGAAGGTCAGCCGTCATTACTGACTATTAATGACCTGTGTGCGCAGAGGCGTAAATACCTAGTCATAACCTAAGTAGACCTATCTTCCCTCCGGAGGGGGTGACAATGAGAAAGAACATGTATACATACTCCCTCCCACCGTCACTCGCAGCGTCCCTCCAGAGTGAAAAAAAAAAAAAAAAAGGGGGGTGGGGGGGGGGGGGGAGACTAAACTGTGATCTTGTTCAGCTCCCTCTCGAAAGCTACCAAGGAGGGAGCCTCTGCTGCTGTTGCAGGCAGGGAGTTCCAGACGGGGATGGTTGATGGGAAAAAACTGTATTTATAAGAGTCAGAGGAGGAGTTAAGATGGACAAATTTGTGTCAATGATTTGATCTTGTTTTGCTGGATCCTTTCTTGAGAAATTTGTCTGGAGGGATGTCTACAATGCCATTGACCATTTTATACATCAGGGTCAGCCTTTGTCTGTTCCGCCGTGATTCGAGGGATTCCCATCCTAGTTCTTGCAGCATGTGTGTTACGCTGCTGGTCCACCCGTAGTCGTTGTGTACATAACGTGCTACTCTTCTTTGCACCATTTCAATGATTAGGAGTTATCTCATCCTGTCAACATTGAAGTTATGATGATTATATTCTACATTCATTTTCCATCAAGAAAACATGCATATACTTTTACATACTTTTGAGCATAATCTTAATCTTTGTGATATTTTTTTCAAGGCTGCTGGTTATTTTGCAAAAATCACAAATAGTTCTGGAAGTCAAAGGGGTATCTGATTGTAGACACAGGAGTGTTGTGACTGTAGACAAGGTTTAGAGTGTTGTGATTGTGGACAAGGTTTAGAGTGTTGTGATTGTAGACAAGGTTTAGAGTGTTGTGATTGTAGACAAGGTTTAGAGTGTTGTGATTGTAGACACAGGATTGTTGTGATTGTAGACATGGTTTGTAGACACTGGAGTGTTGTGATTGTAGACACAGGAGTGTTTTGATTGTAGACACTGGAGTGTTGTGATTGTAGACACAGGAGTGTTGTGATTGTAGACATGGTTTGTAGACACTGGAGTGTTTTGATTGTAGACACAGGAGTGTTGTGATTGTAGACATGGTTTGTAGACACTGGAGTGTTTTGATTGTAGACACTGGAGTGTTGTGATTGTAGACAAGGTTTGTAGACACAGGAGTGTTGTGATTGTAGACAAGGTTTGTAGACACTGGAGTGTTGTGATTGTAGACACAGGAGTGTTGTGATTGTAGACACTGGAGTGTTGTGATTGTAGACACAGGAGTGTTGTGATTGTAGACAAGGTTTGTAGACACTGGAGTGTTGTGATTGTAGACAAGGTTTGTAGACACTGGAGTGTTGTGATTGTAGACACAGTTTGTAGACACTGGAGTGTTGTGATTGTAGACACAGTTTGTAGACACAGGAGTGTTGTGATTGTAGACAAGGTTTGTAGGCACAGGAGTGTTGTGATTGTAGACAAGGTTTGTAGACAGAGGAGTGTTGTGATTGTAGACGCATGAGTGTTGTGATTGTAGACAAGATTTGTAGACACAGGAGTGTTGTGATTGTAGACAAGGTTTGTAGACAGAGGATTGTTGTGATTGTAGACAAGGTTTGTAGACACTGTGATTGTAGACGCATGAGTGTTGTGATTGTAGACAAGATTTGTAGGCACAGGAGTGTTGTGATTGTAGACAAGGTTTGTAGACAGAGGAGTGTTGTGATTGTAGACGCATGAGTGTTGTGATTGTAGACAAGATTTGTAGACACAGGAGTGTTGTGACTGTAGACAAGGTTTGTAGACGCATGAGTGTTGTGATTGTAGACAAGGTTTGTAGACAGAGGAGTGTTGTGATTGTAGACAAGGTTTGTAGACAGAGGAGTGTTGTGATTGTAGACAAGGTTTGTAGACACAGGAGTGTTGTGATTGTAGACAAGGTTTGTAGACAGAGGAGTGTTGTGATTGTAGACAAGGTTTGTAGACAGAGGAGTGTTGTGATTGTAGACAAGGTTTGTAGACACAGGAGTGTTGTGATTGTAGACAAGGTTTGTAGACAGAGGAGTAAAAGAAAAAGGAAAGGAAAGCCTGAGGATGACACTATAATTTTATCATTGCAGCACATTGCTTTAATGGCACATGTTGCAGACAAGCAAGCTGACGTCATGCAGCATGTCACCATATCGTTCGTCACGGAGCTTGGCCACTTCACCCAACCTGACATGCCTGACGTCATTCGGCTGAATGTGACGACACCAGGGGGCAGTGACGTCACACGATGCGTCACTTTGTTCAAACGGCCGGCCAGCTTCCAGAGAGTGCCTGTCTACGTGTTTGACAGCCACAGTCACCACATGCACCTCGACGACGATCCTGAACCCTTGATCCATGGACAGGTCAGTGGCAGGAGCTGTACAGGAGTCAAAAAAGATGATTTAATTACACATACTTAACCGTGACCCAACTAGTGCAGACTCTGGCAGGGGTCTGACATTCCTGTCCTGTGCAAACTACTATCCGCCTATGCAGAGAAAACGAAAGTACTACGGCTGATAACCTCCCTGAAGTAGGTAACCTCCCCTTTGTCCCCCTGCCTAGCGTCCTCTTTTTCCGGCAGCCATCTCGACACCTGCTCCTGTGCACTTCATACAGGCTAAGTTTTTTCACATTTTCTATCGGTCTATCGATTCTTTGGCGTTTCTGTTTTGTGTCCAATTATGTCTTCAAACAGGTCGCAAAATTATGTGGCTTGATTGGGAGATCGGGCTAAAATTAAGGCACGATTGCAGTCGATTCGCGATCACTCTGGGCCCTCTACCTCTGCCTCAGATGAATAGTAACAGTATGAATAGTAATAGTTTGACACACAACAGACCCAGGTTTGACACACAACAGACCCAGGTTTGACACACAACAGACCCAGGTTTGACACACAACAGACCCAGGTTTGACACAGAGACCCAGGTTTGACACACAACAGACCCAGGTTTGACACAGAGACCCAGGTTTGACACACAACAGACCCAGGTTTGACACACAACAGACCCAGGTTTGACACACAACAGACCCAGGTTTGACACACAACAGACCCAGGTTTGACACAGAGACCCAGGTTTGACACAGAGACCCAGGTTTGACACACAACAGACCCAGGTTTGACACACAACAGACCCAGGTTTGACACACAACAGACCCAGGTTTGACACAGAGACCCAGGTTTGACACAGAGACCCAGGTTTGACACACAACAGACCCAGGTTTGACACACAACAGACCCAGGTTTGACACACAACAGACCCAGGTTTGACACAGAGACCCAGGTTTGACACACAACAGACCCAGGTTTGACACAGAGACCCAGGTTTGACACACAACAGACCCAGGTTTGACACACAACAGACCCAGGTTTGACACACAACAGACCCAGGTTTGACACAGAGACCCAGGTTTGACACACAACAGACCCAGGTTTGACACACAACAGACCCAGGTTTGACACACAACAGACCCAGGTTTGACACAGAGACCCAGGTTTGACACACAACAGACCCAGGTTTGACACAGAGACCCAGGTTTGACACACAACAGACCCAGGTTTGACACAGAGACCCAGGTTTGACACACAACAGACCCAGGTTTGACACACAACAGACCCAGGTTTGACACAGAGACCCAGGTTTGACACACAACAGACCCAGGTTTGACACAGAGACCCAGGTTTGACACACAACAGACCCAGGTTTGACACACAACAGACCCAGGTTTGACACAGAGACCCAGGTTTGACACAGAGACCCAGGTTTGACACACAACAGACCCAGGTTTGACACACAACAGACCCAGGTTTGACACAGAGACCCAGGTTTGACACAGAGACCCAGGTTTGACACACAACAGACCCAGGTTTGACACAGAGACCCAGGTTTGACACACAACAGACCCAGGTTTGACACACAACAGACCCAGGTTTGACACAGAGACCCAGGTTTGACACAGAGACCCAGGTTTGACACAGAGACCCAGGTTTGACACACAATAGACCCAGGTTTGACACACAACAGACCCAGGTTTGACACAGAGACCCAGGTTTGACACAGAGACCCAGGTTTGACACACAACAGACCCAGGTTTGACACAGAGACCCAGGTTTGACACACAACAGACCCAGGTTTGACACACAACAGACCCAGGTTTGACACAGAGACCCAGGTTTGACACACAACAGACCCAGGTTTGACACACAACAGACCCAGGTTTGACACAGAGACCCAGGTTTGACACAGAGACCCAGGTTTGACACACAACAGACCCAGGTTTGACACACAATAGACCCAGGTTTGACACAGAGACCCAGGTTGACACACAACAGACCCAGGTTTGACACACAACAGACCCAGGTTTGACACAGAGACCCAGGTTTGACACACAACAGACCCAGGTTTGACACACAATAGACCCAGGTTTGACACACAACAGACCCAGGTTTGACACAGAGACCCAGGTTTGACACACAACAGACCCAGGTTTGACACACAACAGACCCAGGTTTGACACAGAGACCCAGGTTTGACACACAACAGACCCAGGTTTGACACAGAGACCCAGGTTTGACACACAACAGACCCAGGTTTGACACACAACAGACCCAGGTTTGACACACAATAGACCCAGGTTTGACACACAACAGACCCAGGTTTGACACACAAGAGACCCAGGTTTGACACACAACAGACCCAGGTTTGACACACAACAACCCAGGTTGACACACAACAGACCCAGGTTTGACACAGAGACCCAGTTTGACACACAACAGACCCAGGTTTGACACAGAGACCCAGGTTTGACACACAACAACCCAGGTTTGACACACAACAGACCCAGGTTTGACACAGAGACCCAGGTTTGACACAGAGACCCAGGTTTGACACACAACAGACCCAGGTTTGACACAGAGACCCAGTTTGACACACAACAGACCCAGGTTGACACACAACAGACCCAGGTTTGACACAGAGACCCAGGTTTGACACAGAGACCCAGGTTTGACACAGAGACCCAGGTTTGACACACAATAGACCCAGGTTTGACACACAACAGACCCAGGTTGACACACAGACCCAGGTTTGACACAGAGACCCAGGTTGACACACAACAGACCCAGGTTTGACACTGAGACCCAGGTTTGACACACAACAGACCCAGGTTTGACACACAACATACCCAGGTTTGAAACAGAGACCCAGGTTTGACACACAACAGACCCAGGTTTGACACACAACAGACCCAGGTTTGACACAGAGACCCAGGTTTGACCACAGAGACCCAGGTTTGACACACAACAGACCCAGGTTTGACACACAATAGACCCAGGTGACCACAGAGACCCAGGTTTGACACACAACAGACCCAGGTTTGACACACAACAGACCCAGGTTTGACACACAGAGACCCAGGTTTGACACACAACAGACCCAGGTTGACACACAATAGACCCAGGTTTGACACACAACAGACCCAGGTTTTGACACAGAGACCCAGGTTTGACACACAACAGACCCAGGTTTTGACACACAACAGACCCAGGTTTGACACAGAGACCCAGGTTTGACACACAACAGACCCAGGTTTGACACAGAGACCCAGGTTTGACACACAACAGACCCAGGTTTGACACACAACAGACCCAGGTTTGACACACAATAGACCCAGGTTTGACACACAACAGACCCAGGTTTGACACACAGAGACCCAGGTTTGACACACAACAGACCCAGGTTTGACACACAACAGACCCAGGTTTGACACACAACAGACCCAGGTTTGACACAGAGACCCAGGTTTGACACACAACAGACCCAGGTTTGACACAGAGACCCAGGTTTGACACACAACAGACCCAGGTTTGACACACAACAGACCCAGGTTTGACACACAACAGACCCAGGTTTGACACAGAGACCCCAGGTTTGACACAGAGACCCAGGTTTGACACACAACAGACCCAGGTTTGACACACAACAGACCCAGGTTTGACACAGAGACCCAGGTTTGACACACAACAGACCCAGGTTTGACACACAACAGACCCAGGTTTGACACAGAGACCCAGGTTTGACACAGAGACCCAGGTTTGACACACAACAGACCCAGGTTTGACACACAACAGACCCAGGTTTGACACAGAGACCCAGGTTTGACACACAACAGACCCAGGTTTGACACACAACAGACCCAGGTTTGACACAGAGACCCAGGTTTGACACACAACAGACCCAGGTTTGACACACAACAGACCCAGGTTTGGACACACAACAGACCCAGGTTTGACACAGAGACCCAGGTTTGACACACAACAGACCCAGGTTTGACACACAACAGACCCAGGTTTGACACACAACAGACTCAGGTTTGACACAGAGACCCAGGTTTGACACAGAGACCCAGGTTTGACACACAACAGACCCAGGTTTGACACACAACAGACCCAGGTTTGACACAGAGACCCAGGTTTGACACACAACAGACCCAGGTTTGACACACAACAGACCCTGGTTTGACACAGAGACCCAGGTTTTGACACAGAGACCCAGGTTTGACACACAAGACCCAGGTTTGACACACAACAGACCCAGGTTTGACACACAACAGACCCAGGTTTTGACACAGAGACCCAGGTTTGACACACACAGACCCAGGTTTGACACACAACAGACCCAGGTTTGACACAGAGACCCAGGTTTGACACAGAGACCCAGGTTTGACACACAACAGACCCAGGTTTGACACACAACAGACCCAGGTTTGACACACAACAGACCCAGGTTTGACACAGAGACAGAGACCCAGGTTTGACACACAACAGACCCAGTTTGACACACAACAGACCCAGGTTTGACACAGAGACCCAGGTTTGACACACAACAGACCCAGGTTTGACACACAACAGACCCAGGTTTGACACACAATAGACCCAGTTTGACACACAACAGACCCAGGTTTGACACAGAGACCCAGGTTTGACACACAACAGAACCCAGGTTTGACACACAACAGACCTCAGGTTTGACACAGAGACCCAGGTTTGACACACAACAGACCCAGGTTTGACACAGAGACCCAGGTTTGACACACAACAGACCCAGTTTGACACACAACAGACCCAGGTTTGACACACAACAGACCCAGGTTTGACACAGAGACCCAGGTTTGACACAGAGACCCAGGTTTGACACACAACAGACCCAGGTTTGACACACAACAGACCCAGGTTTGACACAGAGACCCAGGTTTGACACACAACAGACCCAGGTTTGACACAGAGACCCAGGTTTGACACACAACAACCCAGGTTTGACACACAACAGACCCAGGTTTGACACACAACAGACCCAGGTTTGACACAGAGACCCAGGTTTGACACACAACAGACCCAGGTTTGACACAGAGACCCAGGTTTGACACACAACAGACCCAGGTTTGACACACAACAGACCCAGGTTTGACACACAACAGACCCAGGTTTGACACACAACAGACCCAGGTTTGACACAGAGACCCAGGTTTGACACAGAGACCCAGGTTTGACACACAACAGACCCAGGTTTGACACACAATAGACCCAGGTTTGACACACAACAGACCCAGGTTTGACACAGAGACCCAGGTTTGACACACAACAGACCCAGGTTTGACACACAACAGACCCAGGTTTGACACACAACAGACCCAGGTTTGACACAGAGACCCAGGTTTGACACAGAGACCCAGGTTTGACACACAACAGACCCAGGTTTGACACACAACAGACCCAGGTTTGACACACAACAGACCCAGGTTTGACACAGAGACCCAGGTTTGACACACAACAGACCCAGGTTTGACACAGAGACCCAGGTTTGACACACAACAGACCCAGGTTTGACACACAACAGACCCAGGTTTGACACACAATAGACCCAGGTTTGACACACAACAGACCCAGGTTTGACACACAGACCCAGGTTTGACACACAACAGACCCAGGTTTGACACACAACAGACCCAGGTTTGACACACAACAGACCCAGGTTTGACACAGAGACCCAGGTTTGACACACAACAGACCCAGGTTTGACACACACAGACCCAGGTTTGACACACAACAGACCCAGGTTTGACACAGAGACCCAGGTTTGACACACAACAGACCCAGGTTTGACACACAACAGACCCAGGTTTGACACAGAGACCCAGGTTTGACACACAACAGACCCAGGTTTGACACACAACAGACCCAGGTTTGACACAGAGACCCAGGTTTGACACACAACAGACCCAGGTTTGACACACAACAGACCCAGGTTTGACACAGAGACCCAGGTTTGACACAGAGACCCAGGTTTGACACACAACAGACCCAGGTTTGACACACAACAGACCCAGGTTTGACACAGAGACCCAGGTTTGACACAGAGACCCAGGTTTGACACACAACAGACCCAGGTTTGACACAGAGACCCAGGTTTGACACACAACAGACCCAGGTTTGACACACAACAGACCCAGGTTTGACACAGAGACCCAGGTTTGACACAGAGACCCAGGTTTGACACAGAGACCCAGGTTTGACACACAATAGACCCAGGTTTGACACACAACAGACCCAGGTTTGACACAGAGACCCAGGTTTGACACAGAGACCCAGGTTTGACACACAACAGACCCAGGTTTGACACAGAGACCCAGGTTTGACACACAACAGACCCAAGTTTGACACACAACAGACCCAGGTTTGACACAGAGACCCAGGTTTGACACACAACAGACCCAGGTTTGACACACAACAGACCCAGGTTTGACACAGAGACCCAGGTTTGACACAGAGACCCAGGTTTGACACACAACAGACCCAGGTTTGACACACAATAGACCCAGGTTTGACACAGAGACCCAGGTTTGACACACAACAGACCCAGGTTTGACACACAACAGACCCAGGTTTGACACAGAGACCCAGGTTTGACACACAACAGACCCAGGTTTGACACACAATAGACCCAGGTTTGACACACAACAGACCCAGGTTTGACACAGAGACCCAGGTTTGACACACAACAGACCCAGGTTTGACACACAACAGACCCAGGTTTGACACAGAGACCCAGGTTTGACACACAACAGACCCAGGTTTGACACAGAGACCCAGGTTTGACACACAACAGACCCAGGTTTGACACACAACAGACCCAGGTTTGACACACAATAGACCCAGGTTTGACACACAACAGACCCAGGTTTGACACAGAGACCCAGGTTTGACACACAACAGACCCAGGTTTGACACACAACAGACCCAGGTTTGACACACAACAGACCCAGGTTTGACACAGAGACCCAGGTTTGACACACAACAGACCCAGGTTTGACACAGAGACCCAGGTTTGACACACAACAGACCCAGGTTTGACACACAACAGACCCAGGTTTGACACACAACAGACCCAGGTTTGACACAGAGACCCAGGTTTGACACAGAGACCCAGGTTTGACACACAACAGACCCAGGTTTGACACACAACAGACCCAGGTTTGACACAGAGACCCAGGTTTGACACACAACAGACCCAGGTTTGACACACAACAGACCCAGGTTTGACACAGAGACCCAGGTTTGACACAGAGACCCAGGTTTGACACACAACAGACCCAGGTTTGACACACAACAGACCCAGGTTTGACACACAACAGACCCAGGTTTGACACAGAGACCCAGGTTTGACACACAACAGACCCAGGTTTGACACACAACAGACCCAGGTTTGACACAGAGACCCAGGTTTGACACAGAGACCCAGGTTTGACACACAACAGACCCAGGTTTGACACACAACAGACCCAGGTTTGACACACAACAGACCCAGGTTTGACACAGAGACCCAGGTTTGACACACAACAGACCCAGGTTTGACACACAACAGACCCAGGTTTGACACACAACAGACCCAGGTTTGACACAGAGACCCAGGTTTGACACACAACAGACCCAGGTTTGACACACAACAGACCCAGGTTTGACACAGAGACCCAGGTTTGACACAGAGACCCAGGTTTGACACACAACAGACCCAGGTTTGACACACAACAGACCCAGGTTTGACACAGAGACTCAGGTTTGACACACAACAGACCCAGGTTTGACACACAACAGACCCAGGTTTGACACACAATAGACCCAGGTTTGACACACAACAGACCCAGGTTTGACACAGAGACCCAGGTTTGACACACAACAGACCCAGGTTTGACACACAACAGACCCAGGTTTGACACAGAGACCCAGGTTTGACACACAACAGACCCAGGTTTGACACAGAGACCCAGGTTTGACACACAACAGACCCAGGTTTGACACACAACAGACCCAGGTTTGACACACAACAGACCCAGGTTTGACACAGAGACCCAGGTTTGACACAGAGACCCAGGTTTGACACACAACAGACCCAGGTTTGACACACAACAGACCCAGGTTTGACACAGAGACCCAGGTTTGACACACAACAGACCCAGGTTTGACACAGAGACCCAGGTTTGACACACAACAGACCCAGGTTTGACACACAACAGACCCAGGTTTGACACAGAGACCCAGGTTTGACACACAACAGACCCAGGTTTGACACACAACAGACCCAGGTTTGACACAGAGACCCAGGTTTGACACACAACAGACCCAGGTTTGACACAGAGACCCAGGTTTGACACACAACAGACCCAGGTTTGACACACAACAGACCCAGGTTTGACACACAACAGACCCAGGTTTGACACAGAGACCCAGGTTTGACACACAACAGACCCAGGTTTGACACAGAGACCCAGGTTTGACACACAACAGACCCAGGTTTGACACACAACAGACCCAGGTTTGACACACAATAGACCCAGGTTTGACACACAACAGACCCAGGTTTGACACACAGACCCAGGTTTGACACACAACAGACCCAGGTTTGACACACAACAGACCCAGGTTTGACACACAACAGACCCAGGTTTGACACACAACAGACCCAGCTTTGACACAGAGACCCAGGTTTGACACACAACAGACCCAGGTTTGACACACAACAGACCCAGGTTTGACACAGAGACCCAGGTTTGACACACAACAGACCCAGGTTTGACACACAACAGACCCAGGTTTGACACAGAGACCCAGGTTTGACACACAACAGACCCAGGTTTGACACACAACAGACCCAGGTTTGACACAGAGACCCAGGTTTGACACAGAGACCCAGGTTTGACACACAACGGACAGACCTGGGGAAATCTGGTAAAGATTCTGGTCCACGCCCCAGTGACTTCACAGAGCTGAGGGAGAAAAAGGGAAGGAGGTGGGGAGGAACACACACAGAGGGGAATGTCCTGCCAGGCTGTGTTCCTTTGTAGAATCTGTTGAACAGTGTGTTTGCAGTCCAGCAGGAATCATTTATCAGAGATGGTTTGAGGTTGCTTGTTTTAATTTACCTCACCCAAAACAGCGAAAGTTGCTGTGCTTTGTTGTAAAGAGCCAGGGTTGGTATGGGGTGGTTACAGTGTTGGGTTTCCATGATGATAATCATTCCCACCACAGATGTTAACTTCAACTTTAGCAGATTTGTTATTCTTAAAACTTTTATTTCTATTTTCTGAACCTTTGTGTATATGTGTACATGTATCAATATAAAGTGAGCTCAATATTAATGAACACTCACATTAAACATTCTGTAAGTCTTGTCAGTGTATATATTTGTTTACTTAAACAAAAATGTAGACATATTCAGCATTGGCTGCTGAAGTAAACCGAGTGTGATGCCTTGACAACAACGAAAACAAAAGTTGTCCTCACGCACGGTCAGATGTCTGAACACGGAAAGGAATACTTGAAAGAACTGCAGTCTATGAATGCCAAGTATGTGTAACTTGAGTGAAGACTGGAACTGGTGCCGATTGATCCTGATGTTACACCAAGTCACAGAGATGTCTCCTGGTGTGGTTTCTGAAGTGTGAGATTCTTTTTTTTTTTTTTCTTTTTTTTTTTTGCTGCCCCATGCCCCATTCATCTGCACCGTTTCAGTGGCATTACTCCCACGCCGCTCATTTAGATTCCCCCACACACGGCCACACCCAGGTTCGTCCGTCGCAGTTCCAGTGTCGGCAGTCCACAGAGAACCATTGATGTTAGGTTGCCAGGAGGCCACACACCAGAGGAGACCCTGCACTGCTGCTGAGTCACTTCGGTGGTGTTCAGTGGTGCCTGTTCTGTTTTAACGTACTTAGGACACCACCTACTAAGCCCAGTGTGAGATTCTTTGCTGGTATTTGTCAGGCATGTATTTGTTTTTCCACATAGTTATGTGATATTAAATGTGTGCGTGTGTGTGTGCGCGCGTGCATGTGTGTATCTGTGTGTTTGTGTGTGCGGGTGTGATAACTATTTAGAAACGATCAAACGAAACACAAAAGCTAAATGCCAGACTTGTCTGGGTGACAGGACTTGACGTGGTACACCACAGGGCACAGCACCGACCCTCAGCTGGCAGCCTGCATTGTGCGGGAAGGGCTGGGACACGCTGACCTGTCTGTTCGTCTGGTGAGTCTGTCAGTGAGGGAGACCCAGCGTGGGATGTTAGTTGGGATGGTGATGATAGAGGGAGACAGAGAGAAGGTGTGAAAAAAGACCCAGCGTGGGATGTTAGCTGTGATGGTGATGATAGAGGGAGACAGAGAAGGTGTGAAAAAAGACCCAACGTGGGATGTTAGCTGGGATGGTGATGATAGAGGGAGACAGAGAAGGTGTGAAAAAAGACCCAACGTGGGATGTTAGTTGGGATGGTGATGATAGAGGGAGACAGAGAAGGTGTGAAAAAAGACCCAGCGTGGGATGTTAGCTGTGATGGTGATGATAGAGGGAGACAGAGAAGGTGTGAAAAAAGACCCAGCGTAGGATGTTAGCTGTGATGGTGATGATAGAGGGAGACAGAGAAGGTGTGAAAAAAGACCCAGCGTGGGATGTTAGCTGTGATGGTGATGATAGAGGGAGACAGAGAGAAGGTGTGAAAAAAGACCCAGCGTGGGATGTTAGCTGTGATGGTGATGATAGAGGGAGACAGAGAAGGTGTGAAAAAAGACCCAGCGTGGGATGTTAGCTGTGATGGTGATGATAGAGGGAGACAGAGAAGGTGTGAAAAAAGACCCAGCGTGGGATGTTAGCTGTCATGGTGATGATAG
Source organism: Babylonia areolata (assembly GCF_041734735.1). Taxonomy (NCBI): domain Eukaryota; kingdom Metazoa; phylum Mollusca; class Gastropoda; order Neogastropoda; family Buccinidae; genus Babylonia; species Babylonia areolata. Next base: position 1,644,428 of record NC_134902.1, on the reverse strand, counting down.
AGGGAGACAGAGAAGGTGTGAAAAAAGACCCAGCGTGGGATGTTAGCTGTGATGATAGAGGGAGACAGAGAAGGTGTGAAAAAAGACCCAGCGTGGGATGTTAGCTGTGATGATAGAGGGAGACAGAGAAGGTGTGAAAAAAGACCCAGCGTGGGATGTTAGCTGTGATGGTGATGATAGAGGGAGACAGAGAAGGTGTGAAAAAAGACCCAGCGTGGGATGTTAGCTGTGATGGTGATGATAGAGGGAGACAGAGAAGGTGTGAAAAAAGACCCAGCGTGGGATGTTAGCTGTGATGATAGAGGGAGCCAGAGAAGGTGTGAAAAAAGACCCAGCGTGGGATGTTAGCTGTGATGATAGAGGGAGACAGAGAAGGTGTGAAAAAAGACCCAGCGTGGGATGTTAGCTGTGATGGTGATGATAGAGGGAAACAGAGAAGGTGTGAAAAAAGACCCAGCGTGGGATGTTAGCTGTGATGATAGAGGGAGCCAGAGAAGGTGTGAAAAAAGACCCAGCGTGGGATGTTAGCTGTGATGGTAGAGGGAGACAGAGAAGGTGTGAAAAAAGACCCAGCGTGGGATGTTAGCTGTGATGGTGATGATAGAGGGAGACAGAGAGAAGGTGTGAAAAAAGACCCAGCGTGGGATGTTAGCTGTGATGGTGATGATAGAGGGAGACAGAGAAGGTGTGAAAAAAGACCCAGCGTGGGATGTTAGCTGTGATGATAGAGGGAGACAGAGAGAAGGTGTGAAAAAAGACCCAGCGTGGGATGTTAGCTGTCATGGTGATGAAACAACAGATGCACAGGCAGTAAAAATCAAAGCTTCACAAATCCCCATGAATATTATACGGTGAAATTAATTATGTTATTGATTGCCTGCTGGAAAAAACAGGACACCCAAATTCCACCGTCATGAATTTTATTGAAAGGAACTGCAAGGCAGCGGATTAGCCAAGTGTTAAACACAATCAGAATTTTTTCTTTTCCTTGATAGATTTTGATTCTGAAGATTGCAGAGGTGCCACATGTAGGTGATGCCCACACAAAATGCACACAGCACACACACACTCTCTCTCACACACACACAAGCACGCACGCATGCACGCACACGCGCACGTGCACACACACTCACACACACACACAGTCACAGGGTGAGAGAGAGAGAGAGAGACAGAGAGAGAGCTTGTTTTGTTGTTGTTGATAATAATAATGATTATAATCATGACAATGATGATGATGATAATGATAATAATAATGCAGATTTACACTCATACCTTCCAAACATGGACTGGCATTCAGTGAATACAATAAGTTATACGTATGATATGTCAATATACATGCACAAGGTGTGACATACCATGCACCAACAAGCGTACACACATACACACACACACACACACACACACACACACACACGCACACAACTCATACACACAACACATACACACACAACACATACACACAACACACACACACACACACACACACACACACACACACACACACACACACACCACACCACACAACACATACACACAACACACACACACACACACACACAGCACACACACACACACACACACAGCACACACAACACACAGCACACACACACACACACACACACACACACACACACACACACACACACACACACACACACACACACACACACACACACACACACACACACACACACACACACACACACACACACACACACAGAGCAACAGCCCAAGAAGCACGTCAGTCAGCAAGATGGCAGGCAGAAGAGAAGAGGTGTTTTGAGAGACATTTGAAGTGAAGTGTGGAATCCTGGTGAGGGACTGACAATGGCAGTGTGTTGCACACCACTGGGTCACGACAGGGGAAAGGTATGGTTATCGTGGTAACTTTCATCACTTTTTTTCTTTTTGGCTGACATTGCAGAAAGACGGCAGTCTGTTGGTGCTGAATGACACTGCCTACTCCCTGAAACGCGCCCCCCTGGATAAAAGAAGCCCACCAGGGTTTGGCCCATTGACTGGGAAATACCTCACCACTAGAAGACCCATGTATCTGTCTCCTCTTCCGCACTCACAGAACTTCCATGACAAGAAAGGTAAAAACAACAAAGTTGTTATCATTGTAACAGCGTGAAATTGTAATCTTTGCCCAGCTTAGAGAGAGAGAGAGAGATTGTGTGTACATGTTCATGTCCCTGTTAGCAGTCACAACAGTTCATTCTTTAGCATGATTATTTCACATGCAAAATATTATTCATGTAGAATGAATTTGCTGCATCTTGATGTTTTTTTACAAAGTGAGTTCTCCACCTTTCCTTGTAGAACCAGTAGCTGTAATTTGGTCAGTTCCCAGTTTGCTAGAAAAGGGAAACATCTTGATGTTTTTTACAAAGTGAGTTCTCCACCTTTCCTTGTAGAACCAGTAGCTGTAATTTGGTCAGTTCCCAGTTTGCTAGAAAAGGGAAACATCTTGATGTTTTTTACAAAGTGAGTTCTCCACCTTTCCTTGTAGAACCAGTAGCTGTAATTTGGTCAGTTCCCAGTTTGCTAGAAAAGGGAAACATCTTGATGTTTTTTTACAAAGTGAGTTCTCCACCTTTCCTTGTAGAACCAGTAGCTGTAATTTGGTCAGTTCCCAGTTTGCTAGAAAAGGGAAACATCTTGATGTTTTTTACAAAGTGAGTTCTCCACCTTTCCTTGTAGAACCAGTAGCTGTAATTTGGTCAGTTCCCAGTTTGCTAGAAAAGGGAAAAGGCAACAACATCTTGTGTGGGCCTCTGTCAACTTGATAGTGTGAGTGAAATATATTGTACTTTAAAGTAAACATTTCTAGCATTGAGAAATGGAATCCTAAATGTAAATGCAATGTGTATTTCCTTATTCGCACTGTTCTGTTAGTGTTTAGATGCAATGCATTTGGACAGATTTTTGCTTATTTCAAATAATCTTTTCTGAAATGTAACCTCAACTCTCGTTTAGAAGTTTCTAGAATTTATGATCATCTTTAAGAAATTAGACTGTTTTGAATTGGGAGTCCAGATGGTTGAAAGCAGTTGCACAATTCAATTAATGGGATGTTTTAGTCTTGTCACACATTCATTTGTAACAATTGTAGATTCATGTGTAAGATTTGGTAAAGTGATGTTTGGGGTGAGTGAGTGAATGAACTTTGATAGATATTACTGTACGCTTGCTTACAAGGACTTTGTTTTTTTGTTCACAGGGTATTTATGTATTGATTTATTCCCCCCTCCCCTCTTGTACAAGTACAGTCCCTTGCCCTTTGACCCCTTGCTTTCCCGTTCCCTTCCCCATATCCTGACATGTTCCCCGTCCTCCATAGAGACTTGACAAGAACCTGAAGACTGGACTGATGTGGTGAGAGGACCCTATCCAACCACTCACATCATCACCATCACCATCATCATTACCAGTCACATCATCACCATCATCATCATCGTTACCTATCACATCATCACCATCATCGTTACCAGTCACATCATCACCATCATCATCGTTACCAGTCACATCATCACCATCATTATCATCGTTACCAGTCACATCATCACCATCATCGTTACCAGTCACATCATCACCATCATCATCATCGTTACCAATCACATCATCACCATCACCATCATCATTACCAGTCACACCATCACCATCATCATCATCATTACCAGTCACATCATCATCATCATCATCGTCACCAGTCACATCATCACCACCATCGTTACCAGTCACATCATCACCATCACCATCATCGTTACCAATCACATCATCACCATCATCGTTACCAGTCACATCATCATCATCACCATCATCGTTACCAGTCACATCATCACCATCATCGTTACCAGTCACATCATCATCATCATCATCATCGTTACCAGTCACATCATCATCATCACCATCATCGTTACCAGTCACATCATCACCATCATCGTTACCAGTCACATCATCATCATCATCATCATCGTTACCAGTCACATCATCACCACCATCGTTACCAGTCACATCATCACCATCACCACCATCGTTACCAGTCACACCATCACCATCATCATCATCATTACCAGTCACATCATCATCATCATCATCATCATTACCAGTCACATCATCACCATCATCGTTACCAGTCACATCATCACCATCATCGTTACCAGTCACATCATCACCATCACCATCATCGTTACCAGTCACATCATCATCATCATCGTTACCAGTCACACCATCACCATCATCATCATTACCAGTCACATCATCATCATCATCATCATCGTCACCAGTCACATCATCACCATCATCGTTACCAGTCACATCATCATCATCGTCACCAGTCACATCATCACCACCATCGTTACCAGTCACATCATCACCATCATCGTTACCAGTCACATCATCATCATCACCATCATCATTACCAGTCACATCATCACCATCACCATCATCGTTACCAGTCACATCATCATCATCACCATCATCGTTACCAGTCACATCATCATCATCATCGTTACCAGTCACACCATCACCACCACCATCGTTACCAGTCACATCATCACCATCACCATCATCGTTACCAGTCACATCATCACCATCATCGTTACCAGTCACATCATCACCATCACCATCATCGTTACCAATCACATCATCACCATCATCGTTACCAGTCACATCATCATCATCACCATCATCGTTACCAGTCACATCATCACCATCATCGTTACCAGTCACATCATCATCATCATCATCATCGTTACCAGTCACATCATCATCATCATCATCATCGTTACCAGTCACATCATCATCATCACCATCATCGTTACCAGTCACATCATCACCACCATCGTTACCAGTCACATCATCATCATCATCATCATCGTTACCAGTCACATCATCACCACCATCGTTACCAGTCACATCATCACCATCACCACCATTGTTACCAGTCACACCATCACCATCATCATCATCATTACCAGTCACATCATCATCATCATCATCATCGTTACCAGTCACATCATCACCATCATCGTTACCAGTCACATCATCACCATCATCGTTACCAGTCACATCATCATCATCATCGTTACCAGTCACACCATCACCATCATCATCATCATTACCAGTCACATCATCATCATCATCATCATCGTCACCAGTCACATCATCACCATCATCGTTACCAGTCACATCATCATCATCATCATCATCGTCACCAGTCACATCATCACCACCATCGTTACCAGTCACATCATCACCATCATCGTTACCAGTCACATCATCACCATCACCATCATCGTTACCAGTCACATCATCACCATCATCATCATCGTTACCAATCACATCATCACCATCATCGTTACCAGTCACATCATCACCATCACCATCATCGTTACCAGTCACATCATCATCATCACCACCATCGTTACCAGTCACATCATCACCATCACCATCATCGTTACCAGTCACATCATCACCATCACCATCATCGTTACCAGTCACATCATCACCATCACCATCATCGTTACCAGTCACATCATCATCATCACCACCATCGTTACCAGTCACATCATCATCATCACCATCATCGTTACCAGTCACATCATCATCATCACCATCATCGTTACCAGTCACATCATCATCATCATCATCATTGTTACCAGTCACACCATCACCACCACCATCGTTACCAGTCACATCATCACCATCACCACCACCATCGTTACCAGTCACATCATCACCATCACCATCATCGTTACCAGTCACATCATCACCATCATCGTTACCAGTCACATCATCACCATCACCATCATCGTTACCAGTCATATCATCACCATCACCATCATCGTTACCAGTCACATCATCATCATCACCATCATCGTTACCAGTCACATCATCACCATCACCATCATCGTTACCAGTCACATCATCACCATCATCGTTACCAGTCACACCATCACCATCACCATCATCGTTACCAATCACATCATCACCATCATCGTTACCAGTCACATCATCATCATCACCATCATCGTTACCAGTCACATCATCACCATCATCGTTACCAGTCACATCATCATCATCACCATCATCGTTACCAGTCACACCATCACCACCACCATCGTTACCAATCACATCATCACCATCACCATCGTTACCAGTCACATCATCACCACCACCATCGTTACCAGTCACATCATCACCAGTGTTACCAGTCACATCATCACCATCACCATCATCGTTACCAGTCACATCATCACCATCATCGTTACCAGTCACATCATCACCATCACCATCATCGTTACCAGTCACATCACCATCACCATCATCGTTACCAGTCACATCATCATCACCATCATCGTTACCAGTCACATCATCACCATCACCATCACCATCATTGTTACCAGTCACACCATCACCACCACCATCGTTACCAGTCACATCATCACCATCATCGTTACCAGTCACATCATCACCATCACCATCATCGTTACCAGTCACATCATCACCATCATCGTTACCAGTCACATCATCACCATCATCATCATCGTTACCAGTCACATCATCACCATTGTTACCAGTCACATCATCACCATCATTGTTACCAGTCACATCATCACCATTGTTACCAGTCACATCATCATCATCATTGTTACCAGTCACATCATCACCATCATTGTTACCAGTCACATCATCACCATCATCATCATCGTTACCAATCACATCATCACCATCACCATCATCGTTACCAGTCACACCATCACCACCACCATCATTACCAGTCACATCATCACCATCACCACCATCGTTACCAGTCACATCATCACCATCACCATCATCGTTACCAGTCACATCATCACCATCATTGTTACCAGTCACATCATCATCATCGTTACCAGTCACATCATCACCATCATCATCATCGTTACCAGTCACATCATCACCATCATCATCATCGTTACCAGTCACATCATCATCATCATCGTTACCAGTCACATCATCACCATCATCGTTACCAGTCACATCATCATCATCACCATCATCGTTACCAGTCACATCATCACCATCATCGTTACCAGTCACATCATCACCATCATCATCATCGTTACCAGTCACATCATCATCATCATCATCATCGTTACCAGTCACATCATCACCATCATCGTTACCAGTCACATCATCACCATCATCGTTACCAGTCACATCATCACCATCACCATCATCGTTACCAGTCACATCATCACCATCATCATCATTGTTACCAGTCACATCATCACCACCACCATCGTTACCAGTCACATCATCACCATCATCGTTACCAGTCACATCATCACCATCATCGTTACCAGTCACATCATCATCACCACCATCGTTACCAGTCACATCATCACCATCATCGTTACCAGTCACATCATCACCACCATCGTTACCAGTCACATCATCACCATCATCATCGTTACCAGTCACATCATCACCATCATCATCGTTACCAGTCACACCATCACCACCATCATCGTTACCAGTCACATCATCACCATCACCATCATCGTTACCAGTCACATCATCACCATCATCGTTACCAGTCACATCATCACCATCACCATCATCGTTACCAGTCACATCATCACCATCATCATCATCGTTACCAGTCACATCATCATCATCATTGTTACCAGTCACATCATCATCATCACCACCATCGTTACCAGTCACATCATCACCATCACCATCATCGTTACCAGTCACATCATCACCATCATCGTTACCAGTCACATCATCATCACCATTGTTACCAGTCACATCATCATCACCATTGTTACCAGTCACATCATCACCATCATCGTTACCAGTCACATCATCATCATCACCATTGTTACCAGTCACATCATCATCACCAGTGTTACCAGTCACATCATCATCATCACCATTGTTACCAGTCACATCATCATCACCAGTGTTACCAGTCACATCATTATGACCATCGTTACCAGTCACATCATTATGACCATCGTTATCAGTCAAGTGTTAACAGGAGAGAGGAGAGAGTGACCAGTGGCATCATCAGAACCCCCTCCCCTCCACCCCCCCAGCCCAACTACCCCCCCTCTCCCCAGCCCAACTACTCCCCCTCTCCCCAGCCCAACTACCCCCCCCCTCTCCCCAGCCCAACTACCCCCCCTCTCCCCAGCCCAACTACCCCCCCCCCTCTCCCCAGCCCAACTACCCCCCCCCTCTCCCCAGCCCAACTACCCCCCCCTCTCCCCAGCCCAACTACCCCCCCCTCTCCCCAGCCCAACTACCCCCCCCTCTCCCCAGCCCAACTACCCCCCCCTCCCCAGCCCAACTACCCCCCCCCCCCTCTCCCCAGCCCAACTACCCCCCCCCCTCTCCCCAGCCCAACTACCCCCCCTCTCCCCAGCCCAACTACCCCCCCTCTCCCCAGCCCAACTACCCCCCCCCCTCTCCCCAGCCCAACTACCCCCCCCTCTCCCCAGCCCAACTACCCCCCCCCCCCTCTCCCCAGCCCAACTACCCCCCCCCCTCTCCCCAGCCCAACTACCCCCCCCTCTCCCCAGCCCAACTACCCCCCCCCCCCTCTCCCCAGCCCAACTACCCCCCCCCCTCTCCCCAGCCCAACTACCCCCCCCCTCTCCCCAGCCCAACTACCCCCCCCCTCTCCCCAGCCCAACTACCCCCCCCCCCCCTCTCCCCAGCCCAACTACCCCTTTATACCACTGACTGCTCTCCCTTTCCCTGCCTTGCCTTTTCTTTCTGTCTGCTGTAACAGACATGGGAGATTCCAGCTGTTTGTGTTGCTGTGTGTGTGTGTGTGTGTGTGTGTGTGTGTGTGTGTGTGTGTGTGTGTGTGTGCTGTAACAAAGGAGATTCTAGCTGTTTGTGTTGCTGTGTGTGTGTGTGTGTGTGTGTGTGTGTGTGTGTGCTGTAACAAAGGAGATTCTAGCTGTTTGTGTTGCTGTGTGTGCTGTTACAGACACGGGAAATTCTGGCTGTACGGATGTATACGTGGACGTGTGTGTGCATGCCGACTACGACCTGTATGAAAGAAAGTGAGGAACATTTGTGAAACCTAACACTGTTTCAATGGCAAGAGAAAGAGAGAGAGTGAGAGAGAGAGAGAGAGTTTGGGTCTGGGTTTCCTACAGAAAAATATATAATTTCTGAGAAATTTCTTTTTCTCGTTCTTGTCTGATACACACTTTTTTTTTTTCTTTTTTTTTTTTATAAAAAGGATTGGGAGGGGAAATGTGTGTGTTGGATGTCTGTTTTAGAGTGAATAGTTTTCTGAGTATGGTAACTCTGACTTTTGTGCATACACATGTGTAGTGTATATGAATGTGTGTATACCTGTGTGCCAGTGTGTGGAAGGGTGTAGTGTATATGAATGTGTGTATACCTGTGTGCCAGTGTGTGGAAGAGTGTAGTGTATATGAATGTGTGTATACCTGTGTGCCAGTGTGTGGAAGAGTGTAGTGTATATGAATGTGTGTATACGTGTGTGCCAGTGTGTGGAAGGGTGTAGTGTATATGAATGTGTGTATACCTGTGTGCCAGTGTGTGGAAGGGTGTAGTGTATATGAATGTGTGTATACCTGTGTGCCAGTGTGTGGAAGGGTGTAGTGTATATGAATGTGTGTCTACCTGTGTGCCAGTGTGTGGAAGGGTGTAGTGTATATGAATGTGTGTCTACCTGTGTGCCAGTGTGTGGAAGAGCGTGCATGCATGTGCATGTACAGTAAGTGCCAGCATGTGTGCATGAGTATATAAATTGTGTGTGAGTCTATGAGTGCATTGAATTCTCTTTTCTTTTCTTTTTTTTACTTGTGTTTTGATTTTGATCCATTTCTGGTTTGGCTGTTTTCAGAGGAGAGTCCGTGACCAAGGTTCTGACTCATATCAAAGATGTCATGAACGAGGTGAACTGCTTTCTTTTTCATGTATTGTACGTTGACATTCAAATATAAAGAGACACTCCACGCAATACATTGAAATATAAAGACACGCTCCACACAATACATTGAAATATAAAGACACGCTCCACGCAATACATTGAAATATAAAGACACGCTCCACGCAATACATTGAAATATAAAGACACGCTCCACACAATACATTGAAATATAAAGAGACACTCCACACAATACATTGAAATATAAAGAGACACTCCACGCAATACATTGAAATATAAAGAGACACTCCACGCAATACATTGAAATATAAAGACACGCTCCATGCAATACATTGAAATATAAAGACACGCTCCACGCAATACATTGAAATATGAAGAGACACTCCACGCAATACATTGAAATATAAAGACACGCTCCACGCAATACATTGAAATATAAAGACACGCTCCACGCAATACATTGAAATATAAAGACACGCTCCACGCAATACATTGAAATATAAAGACACGCTCCACGCAATACATTGAAATATAAAGAGACACTCCACGCAATACATTGAAATATAAAGAATATATATCTGGTTAGAGATGTTGTTGATGAGAATGGGTGCTTCCTTAGTTACACATGCTTTACAGAAAAATATAATATTAATGTAAATTATTTAGTGTATATGGGATTGATACATTCGATAAAAAGTTACTTAATTACACATAATATTTATCTAAGTGATAAAACCTGTAATGAACAATCGAAAGCACTACACTTAATATCCTCTACTATGAAAGGCTCGCAACTATATTATGATATACTTCTTGAACCACTCTTTATTTACAATATAAGTTCTTTTGTTAAGTGGGAGCAAAAATTAGATATCATCGTTAATTGGGTAACCACCATGAAGCAAATAAAAAAAGTAAAAGAGATAAAATTAAAGTGGTTTCAAATTAGAATTTGTCACAACATTTTAGTTACAAACAAAATTCTGAAGAAAATGGGTATTACAAACAGTGACAAGTGCAATTTTTGTAAAAATGAAATAGATTCAGTACAACATTATCTATGGTTTTGCAAGTTCTCTCAATTGTTTTGGAAGGAATTAGAGAACGTCTTAAAAGAAAGATGTGATACTTGCTCAAACGTTAAGTTAAACATAGAATTAGTTCTATTTGGAAATGATGAAATTACAAAAATAGATGAAATTTTCAACTATATTATTCTTGTTGCAAAATATTTTGTTTATAAATGCAGAATAAATAAGATTAAACCATGTATAGAGCACTTTTTGAATGATTTAAGAAATAGTTATAAAGTAGAAAGATATATGCATTCAACGGAAATGTTAAGTGCTGTATTTATGAGAAAATGGTGTCCATATATAAAACTTCTTGAAAACAGTAACCCATAACAAAATAGTATGAAAGATCAAGATGCACAATAATAATGAAGGCTCAATGATATATATATATATATATATATAATTTAAAAAAAAACTTGAACAGATGTACGTGAATGTGTAAGTATGCGAGTATGTAAATAATATATGCATGTGTGTATTCATGTGCACTTATGTGTCTGCAGTAATAATGTTTAACACGACTGTGTAATGGGTGTTTTATATAGTCACGTATAGAAAACTAGAGGAAATGTGTTCATACATAAGATATCCTATGTGTGGGTTGTGTTCTTTTCACATTACGTTAGCGAAGCAAAGTGTCCATAACTCTATGCTGATGCTATTATATGTTATAAAACTGCACTGTTACACATGATGAAAATGTGTCCACCTTGACCAAATTAATAGAACAATATATTATAAGTATAATGACTTATGATGACGATGTTATTGTTAATGTATACTGTATTCATTTTTTTCTTTCTTTGTTTTTTCCCCCTTTCTTTTCCATCTACTCTGAATTGTTATAATGAATTCATGTACAAAATAAAACGGTGGTCGACCCAAGAAAGTCCGGGGAAAAAAAAAAAAAAAAAAAAAAAAAAAAGAAATATGAAGACACGCTCCACGCAATACATTGAAATATAAAGACACGCTCCATGCAATACATTGAAATATAAAGACAAGCTCCACACAATACACTGAAATATGAAGATACTCGCTACGCAGTATGTTGACACTGAAACAAAGAGACACTCCACATGATACGCTGAAATATGAAGAGACTCGCTACGCAGTATATTGACACTGAAACAAAAAGAGACACTCCACGTAATACTGTTGTTCATATCCTCTGTTTTACCCTCTACACAAACAAATGTAGCATTGGTTGACACAAAGGGCGGATAAGATAAGAGAAAACGAGAGGGAGAGAGGGAGAGGGGGTAGGCTTGAGAGACTGGCCGGTCAACAGGTTCCTGACCGATGCCGACCCAGTCACACATATGGTGGAGCTGTGGTCTGGTGGTAAAACCCCTGATCAGGAAGTGAGTGTGCAGGGGTTCGAGTTCCTTAAAGGGACAGGGATTTGTACTGTCACTTCTCCTCCACCTGACTTTCAGTTATGGTCTGGGTGCTAGTCATTCAGATGAGGATGAGGTTTTTTATGGTGATACCTCTGTCTGTTGACACACTTTCTGAAGATGAGACGATAAGATTCATCGTGAGGACATGTTCATAGTGATACCTTTACCTGTTGACAGGTACAATCTGTATAAAGACAATAAGGTTCATCATGAGGACATGTTCATAGTGATACCTCTACCTGTTGACAGGTACAAGCTGTCTAAAGACGATAAGGTTCATTGTGTTCATAGTGATACCTCTACCTGTGGACAGGTACAAGCTGTCTAAAGACGATAAGGTTCATAGTGTTCATAGTGATACCTCTACCTGTGGACAGGTACAAGCTGTCTAAAGACGATAAGGTTCATAGTGTTCATAGTGATACCTCTACCTGTGGACAGGTGCAAACTTTCTACGAAAGAATACCTGCCGGGAGGGACTTCAACTTCAAAGTGCACATAGACGTGGCGAAGATCTTTGTGGAGACGGTGAGTGCTGGCTGTCAACATGTAGAGGCCTTTTCCTCCACGTATTTCTTCTCTAGTCCTCCCCCCAGCCCCCTCCTCTCTCTCTGTCGGTCCCCCCCCCCCCCCCCCCTCCCCCCGTCCCCCCGATCGCTGTATCCCTCCTTCTCTTTCTCCCGGGGTGAAATGAATTCAGGTAGAAACTGTTTTTGTCTTTCCTGGTGTGGAGAGATGGATGTTAAAGTTAGTTTTTGTGTCTCCTGTCACACAGAGGTAAGAGAGGGAAATTTGTGTGGCTGGAGTTTACTGAGTGTATTTTGGTAGCTGACAAGTGTGTGTGTGTGTGTGTGTGTGTGTGCATGCGTATATGTGTGTGCTTGTGTGTGTGTGTGTGTGTGTGTTTGTGTGTGTCTTTTTGAATGTTTCCTAATCCACATGAATTCCGTTCTGTGCACAGCACACCACACAAGTGAAACGTGTTCCCCACAAGAAAACGGAACATGACAATTCTGAACAAAGGGCACAGACTCTTTGAAGCACTGTTCAATGTTATTTTCAAGTGGACTGCAATGCAGGTGACTTGCCTTGGTGATGATGACTGAATACCTGTGGGCTCATTTATTGTATTTGTATTTCTCTTTGTTGTCACGACAGATTTCTCGGTGTGAAATTTGGGCCGCTCTCCCCAGGGAGAGCTCGTCACTACACTTCAGAGCGCCACCCATTTTTTGGGTATTTTTTCCTGCATGCAGTTTTATTTGTTTTTCCTATTGAAGTGGATTTTTTCTACAGAATTTTGCCAGGGACAACCCTTTTGTTGCCATGGGTTCTTTTATGTGCGCTTAGTGCATGATGCACATGGGACCTCGGTTTATTGTCTCCTCTGAATGACTAGTGCTCAGACCACCACTGAAAGTCTAGTGGAGGGGGAGAAAGTACCGGCAACTGAGGCGTGATTCGAACCAGTGCACTCAGATTCTCTCGCTTCCTAGGCGGACACGTTACCTCTAGGCCATCACTCCTGATGGTGATGATTGTCTGAATGCCTGTTGATGATTGTCGGAATGCCTGTTGATGATTGTCAGAATACCTGTTGCCTCATTTATGTTCAAGTGAACAGCATTACAGGTGACTTGCCATGGTGATGATTGTCAGAATACCTGTTGATGATTGTCGGAATGCCTGTTGATGATTGTCAGAATACCTGTTGATGATTGTCGGAATGCCTGTTGATGATTGTCAGAATGCCTGTTGCCTCATTTATGTTCAAGTGAACAGCATTACAGGTGACTTGCCATGGTGATGATTGTCAGAATGCCTGTTGATGATTGTCGGAATGCCTGTTGATGATTGTCTGAATGCCTGTTCATGATTATCTGAATGCCTGTTGATGATTGTTGATGATTGTCTGAATGCCTGTTGATGATTGTATTGTCTGAATGCCTGTTGATGATTGTCTGAATGCCTGTTGATGATTGTTGATGATTGTCTGAATGCCTGTTGATGATTGTCTGAATGCCTGTTGATGATTGTTGATGATTGTCAGAATACCTGTTGATGATTGTATTGTCTGAATGCCTGTTGCCTGACAGGGTTTCTTCCAAGACCCCATCAAGCTTCGTGAATCATTAATGACACAGACGATTATAGGTGGTGAGTTATGTGACTAGTCGTGTCATTCTCTTCTTCTGTTTGGTCTGTGTGGATGTGGTCTGATGTGGTTTGTTTGGATGTGGTCTGATGTGGTTTGTGTGTGTGTGATGTGATGTGGTTTGTGATGTGTGGATGTGGTGTGATGTGGTTTGTCCTGTGTGGATGTGGTTTGTGATATGGTTTGTGATGTGTGGATGTGGTTTGTCCAGTGTAATGTGGTTTGTGATGTGGTTTGTCCTGTGTGGATGTGGTTTGTGATGTGGTTTGTCCTGTGTGGATGTGGTTTGTGATGTGGTTTGTCCTGTGTGGATGTGGTTTGTCCTGTGTGGATGTGGTTTGTTGTGTGGATGTGGTGTGATGTGGTTTCTCCTATGTGGATGTTGTGTGATGTGTAGATGTGGTGTGATGTGGTTTGTCCTGTGTGGATGTGGTGTGATGTGTAGATGTGGTGTGATGTGGTTTGTCCTGTGTGGATGTGGTGTGATGTGTAGATGTGGTGTGATGTGGTTTGTCCTGTGTGGATGTGGTGTGATGTGTAGATGTGGTGTGATGTGGTTTCTCCTATGTGGATGTTGTGTGATGTGTAGATGTGGTGTGATGTGGTTTGTCCTGTGTGGATGTGGTGTGATGTGGTTTGTCCTGTGTGGATGTGATGTTATGTGTAGATGTGGTTTGTCCTGTGTGGATGTCCTGTGATGTGTAGATGTGGTGTGATGTGTAGATGTGGTGTGATGTGGTTTGTCCTGTCTGGATGTCCTGTGATGTGTGGATGTGGTTTGTCCTGTGTGGATGTCCTGTGATGTGTAGATGTGGTGTGATGTGTAGATGTGGTGTGATGTGTAGATGTGGTGTGATGTGGTTTGGTCTGTGTACCAAGATGTGGTCCATGCCCACAACCTCCTGACCAGCTGTGAGTGTGTGTGTGTGTGTGTGTGTGTGTGTGTGTGTGTGTGTGTGCCAGGCGTTGTGTACGAAGACATTGTCCACGCCCACAGCCTGCTGACCAGCTGGCTGAAAGACCACGGACCTGACCACTGTGACCACTACGCCCTGCTCACTGGGTGTGTGTGTGTGTGTGTGTGTGTGTGTATGTGTGTGTCTGTGTGTCTGTGCGTGTGTGTGTCTGTGGGTGTGTCTGTGTCTGTGGGTGTCTGTGTCTGTGTGTGCGTGTGTGTGTCTGTGGGTGTGTGTTTCTTTCCTTTGTTTAACATCTTTTCACTGTATAGTTTGTCAGTGCACAGTGTAGTGTGGAGGGAGGTGCAGTGTGGAGCGAGGTGCAGTGTGTCAGTGCATTGTGGAGGGAGGTGCAGTGTGGAGGGAGGTGCAGTGTGTCAGTGTGAAGGGAGGTGCAGTGTGTCAGTGCACAGTGTGGAGGGAGGTGCAGTGTGTCAGTGCACTGTTTGGAGCGAGGTGCAGTGTGTCAGTGCACTGTGTGGAGGGAGGTGCAGTGTGTCAGTGCACAGTGTGGAGGGAGGTGCAGTGTGCAGTGTGGAGGGAGGTGCAGTGTGTCAGTGCACAGTGTGGAGGGAGGTGCAGTGTGTCAGTGCACAGTGTGGAGGGAGGTGCAGTGTGTCAGTGCACAGTGTGGAGCGAGGTGCAGTGTGTCAGTGTGAAGGGAGGTGCAGTGTGTCAGTGCAGTGTGGAAGGAGATGCAGTGTGTCAGTGTGAAGGGAGGTGCAGAGTGTCAGGGCAGTGTGGAGGGAGGTGCAGTGTAGAGGGAGGTGCAGTGTGTCAGGGCAGTGTGGAGGGAGGTGGAGTGTGTCAGTGCACAGTGTGGAGGGAGGTGCAGTGTAGAGGGAGGTGCAGTGTAGAGGGAGGTGCAGTGTGTCAGGGCAGTGTGGAGGGAGGTGCAGTGTGTCAGTGCACAGTGTGGAGAGAGGTGCAGTGTGTCAGTGTACAGTGTGGAGGGAGGTGCAGTGTGCAGTGTAGAGGGAGATGCAGTGTGTCAGTGCACAGTGTGGAGGGAGGTGCAGTGTGTCAGTGCACAGTGTGGAGGGAGGTGCAGTGTGTCAGTGTGAAAGGAGGTGCAGTGTGGAGGGAGGTGCAGTGTGTCAGTGCACTGTGTGGAGGGAGGTGCAGTGTGTCAGCGTGAAGGGAGGTGCAGAGTGTCAGTGCACAGTGTGGAGGGAGGTGCAGTGTGTCAGTGCACAGTGCAGAGGGAGGTGCAGTGTGCAGTGTAGAGGGAGGTGCAGTGTAGAGGGAGGTGCAGTGTGTCAGTGCACAGTGTGGAGAGAGATGCAGTGTGTCAGTGCACAGTGTGGAGGGAGGTGCAGTGTGCAGTGTAGAGGGAGGTGCAGTGTAGAGGGAGGTGCAGTGTGTCAGGGCAGTGTGGAGGGAGGTGGAGTGTGTCAGTGCACAGTGTGGAGGGAGGTGCAGTGTGTCAGTGCACAGTGTGGAGGGAGGTGCAGTGTGTCAGTGCACTGTGTGGGGCGAGGTGCAGTGTGCAGTGTGGAGGGAGGTGCAGTGTGTCAGTGTGAAGGGAGGTGGAGTGTGTCAGTGCACAGTGTGGAGGGAGGTGCAGTGTAGAGGGAGGTGCAGTGTAGAGGGAGGTGCAGTGTGTCAGGGCAGTGTGGAGGGAGGTGCAGTGTGTCAGTGCACAGTGTGGAGAGAGGTGCAGTGTGTCAGTGCACAGTGTAGAGGGAGGTGCAGTGTGTCAGTGTACAGTGTGGAGGGAGGTGCAGTGTGCAGTGTAGAGGGAGGTGCAGTGTAGAGGGAGGTGCAGTGTGTCAGGGCAGTGTGGAGGAAGGTGCAGTGTGTCAGTGAAGTGTAGAGGGAGGTGCAGTGTAGAGGGAGGTGCAGTGTAGAGGGTGGTACAGTGTGTCAGTGCAGTGTAGAGGGAGGTGCAGTGTGTCAGGAGGTGCAGTGTGTCAGTGCACAGTGTTTGTCGCAGGACACATTCAGGTGACTTTCAGCCGGAGGGGGACATTATGGCCGTCTTCAAGTCTGACGCAATGGGTGAGGGCACTCTTCTGTCTGTCCCTGTCTGTCTGCCTGTCCCTGTCTGTCTGTCTGTCCCTGTCTGTCTGTCTGCCTGTCTGTCCCTGTCTGTCTGTCTGTCTGTCTGTCTGTCCCTGTCTGTCTGTCTGCCTGTCTGTCCCTGTCTGTCTGTCTGCCTGTCTGTCCCTGTATGTCTGTCTGTCTGTCTGTCCCTGTCTGTCTGTCTGTCTGTCTGTCCCTGTCTGTCTGTCTGTCCCTGTCTGTCTGTCTGTCTGTCCCTGTCTGTCTGTCTGTCTGTCTGTCCCTGTCTGTCTGCCTGTCCCTGTCTGTCTGTCTGTCTGTCTGTCCCTGTCTGCCTGTCTGTCCCTGTCTGTCTGCCTGTCTGTCCATGTCAGCGTTTGGCAGGTTATGGAAACAAGAACATACCCAGCATGCACACCCAGGAAATGGTCACACAGGTAAAAGCCCACTCATGTACACAGAGTGAACATAGGAGGTGCAGCCCACAACCGCAGAAGAAGAAGAAAAGTGGCCCACAAATGAACCAATGGAAAATTAGTTTTTCAAAAATCTGTAAAAGGGAGAAACTTTTTTTTATTACCTTGACCCGTACTACATTGAAGCACACAGAAAAAAGACACCTTTAACAGGGAATATTATCCATGCTTGCAAATGTGTATTAGTTTGGTTTAAATGATCTATAATTGTTGAACAGTACGCATGGTTACAGTGCAAACACAGACAAAGGAGCATCAACAAGCTTAAAGATTATACTGTGCTCACAACATTGCACTTCAGTTTTATCATGACGGCTGATGAACCTTATCATCATTTGTATCAAATAATGTATTCATAAACAGTAAGCAAAGAAATAAAACAAATTAATACACAATATAGTAAAATAATGCTACTGTCAATATTAACATGAAATTGAATTCATAGTCACCAAAGGTATCAGCTTGATGGGAAAGATTCACAAAGGGCAAAAATGCATTTCTTTGTGGACTGGAGTAAGATTGGGTGTGCTTGAGTAGCCATTTCCCAAACAGGTGTGACAAGGCGTTTGTGTGTGCGTGTGTGTGTGTGTGTGTGTGTGTGAGAGACAGGTTTGTCATGGCAGTGGGGCCTGTGCAGCCATCAGAGCGGGCAGTACGGCTCACTGGTCCATGACATCTCGGAGAACACGGCTGTCCTGCTTACCCATGAGATCGGACACTCGTGAGTACAGACAGTCGCACCTGACTCTCCCCCCTCAGCTGTCCTTTCTGGTCACCTCACCTGTACCCACAGCTGTCCTTACTGGTCACCTGTACCTACAGCTGTCCTTACTGGTCACCTCACCTGTACCCACAGCTGTCCTTACTGGTCACCTCACCTGTACCCACAGCTGTCCTTACTGGTCACCTCACCTGTACCCACAGCTGTCCTTTCTGGTCACCTCACCTGTACCCACAGCTGTCCTTACTGGTCACCTCACCTGTACCCACAGCTGTCCTTACTGGTCACCTCACCTGTACCCACAGCTGTCCTTACTGGTCACCTGTACCCACAGCTGTCCTTTCTGGTCACCTCACCTGTACCCACAGCTGTCCTTACTGGTCACCTCACCTGTACCCACAGCTGTCCTTTCTGGTCACCTCACCTGTACCCACAGCTGTCCTTTCTGGTCACCTCACCTGTACCCACAGCTGTCCTTACTGGTCACCTCACCTGTACCCACAGCTGTCCTTACTGGTCACCTGTACCCACAGCTGTCCTTTCTGGTCACCTCACCTGTACCCACAGCTGTCCTTTCTGGTCACCTCACCTGTACCCACAGCTGTCCTTTCTGGTCACCTGTACCCACAGCTGTCCTTACTGGTCACCTCACCTGTACCCACAGCTGTCCTTACTGGTCACCTCACCTGTACCCACAGCTGTCCTTACTGGTCACCTCACCTGTACCCACAGCTGTCCTTACTGGTCACCTCACCTGTACCCACAGCTGTCCTTTCTGGTCACCTGTACCCACAGCTGTCCTTACTGGTCACCTCACCTGTACCCTCAGCTGTCCTTACTGGTCACCTCACCTGTACCCACAGCTGTCCTTTCTGGTCACCTGTACCCACAGCTGTCCTTACTGGTCACCTCACCTGTACCCTCAGCTGTCCTTACTGGTCACCTGTACCCACAGCTGTCCTTACTGGTCACCTCACCTGTACCCACAGCTGTCCTTTCTGGTCACCTGTACCCACAGCTGTCCTTACTGGTCACCTCACCTGTACCCACAGCTGTCCTTTCTGGTCACCTCACCTGTACCCACAGCTGTCCTTACTGGTCACCTGTACCCACAGCTGTCCTTACTGGTCACCTCACCTGTACCCACAGCTGTCCTTACTGGTCACCTGTACCCACAGCTGTCCTTTCTGGTCACCTCACCTGTACCCACAGCTGTCCTTACTGGTCACCTCACCTGTACCCACAGCTGTCCTTACTGGTCACCTGTACCCACAGCTGTCCTTTCTGGTCACCTGTACCCACAGCTGTCCTTTCTGGTCACCTGTACCCACAGCTGTCCTTACTGGTCACCTGTACCCACAGCTGTCCTTACTGGTCACCTGTACCCACAGCTGTCCTTACTGGTCACTTGTACCCACAGCTGTCCTTACTGGTTACCTGTACCCACAGCTGTCCTTACTAGTCACCTGTACCCACAGCTGTCCTTACTGGTCACTTGTACCCACAGCTGTCCTTACTGGTCACCTGTACCCACAGCTGTCCTTACTAGTCACCTGTACCCACAGCTGTCCTTACTGGTCACCTGTACCCACAGCTGTCCTTACTGGTCACCTCACCTGCACCCACAGCTGTCCTTGTGGTCACCTGTACCCACAGCTGTCCTTACTGGTCACCTGTACCCACAGCTGTCCTTACTGGTCACCTCACCTGTACCCACAGCTGTCCTTTCTGGTCACCTGTACCCACAGCTGTCCTTACTAGTCACCTGTACCCACAGCTGTCCTTACTGGTCACCTGTACCCACAGCTGTCCTTACTAGTCACCTGTACCCACAGCTGTCCTTACTGGTCACCTGTACCCACAGCTGTCCTTACTGGTCACCTGCACCCACAGCTGTCCTTTCTGGTCACCTGTACCCACAGCTGTCCTTACTAGTCACCTGTACCCACAGCTGTCCTTTCTGGTCACCTCACCTGTACCCACAGCTGTCCTTACTGGTCACCTCACCTGTACCCACAGCTGTCCTTACTGGTCACCTCACCTGTACCCACAGCTGTCCTTACTGGTCACCTCACCTGTACCCACAGCTGTCCTTACTGGTCACCTCACCTGTACCCACAGCTGTCCTTACTGGTCACCTCACCTGTACCCACAGCTGTCCTTTCTGGTCACCTGTACCCACAGCTGTCCTTTCTGGTCACCTCACCTGTACCCACAGCTGTCCTTTCTGGTCACCTGTACCCACAGCTGTCCTTTCTGG
The DNA here is from genome assembly GCF_041734735.1 of Babylonia areolata. Classification (NCBI taxonomy): domain Eukaryota; kingdom Metazoa; phylum Mollusca; class Gastropoda; order Neogastropoda; family Buccinidae; genus Babylonia; species Babylonia areolata. The sequence goes on along the minus strand of NC_134902.1, from coordinate 1,623,443 downwards.
TCACCTCACCTGTACCCTCAGCTGTCCTTACTGGTCACCTGTACCCACAGCTGTCCTTTCTGGTCACCTGTACCCACAGCTGTCCTTACTGGTCACCTGTACCCACAGCTGTCCTTACTAGTCACCTGTACCCACAGCTGTCCTTTCTGGTCACCTCACCTGTACCCACAGCTGTCCTTACTGGTCACCTCACCTGTACCCACAGCTGTCCTTACTGGTCACCTCACCTGTACCCACAGCTGTCCTTACTGGTCACCTCACCTGTACCCACAGCTGTCCTTACTGGTCACCTCACCTGTACCCACAGCTGTCCTTACTGGTCACCTCACCTGTACCCACAGCTGTCCTTTCTGGTCACCTGTACCCACAGCTGTCCTTTCTGGTCACCTCACCTGTACCCACAGCTGTCCTTTCTGGTCACCTGTACCCACAGCTGTCCTTTCTGGTCACCTCACCTGTACCCTCAGCTGTCCTTACTGGTCACCTGTACCCACAGCTGTCCTTTCTGGTCACCTGTACCCACAGCTGTCCTTACTGGTCACCTGTACCCACAGCTGTCCTTACTAGTCACCTGTACCCACAGCTGTCCTTTCTGGTCACCTCACCTGTACCCACAGCTGTCCTTACTGGTCACCTCACCTGTACCCACAGCTGTCCTTACTGGTCACCTCACCTGTACCCACAGCTGTCCTTACTGGTCACCTCACCTGTACCCTCAGCTGTCCTTACTGGTCACCTGTACCCACAGCTGTCCTTTCTGGTCACCTGTACCCACAGCTGTCCTTTCTGGTAACCTGTACCCACAGCTGTCCTTACTGGTCACCTGTACCCACAGCTGTCCTTACTGGTCACCTGTACCCACAGCTGTCCTTACTGGTCACTTGTACCCACAGCTGTCCTTACTGGTTACCTGTACCCACAGCTGTCCTTACTAGTCACTTGTACCCACAGCTGTCCTTACTGGTCACCTGTACCCACAGCTGTCCTTACTAGTCACCTGTACCCACAGCTGTCCTTACTGGTCACCTGTACCCACAGCTGTCCTTACTGGTCACCTCACCTGTACCCACAGCTGTCCTTTCTGGTCACCTGTACCCACAGCTGTCCTTACTAGTCACCTGTACCCACAGCTGTCCTTACTGGTCACCTGTACCCACAGCTGTCCTTACTAGTCACCTGTACCCACAGCTGTCCTTACTGGTCACCTGTACCCACAGCTGTCCTTACTGGTCACCTGCACCCACAGCTGTCCTTTCTGGTCACCTGTACCCACAGCTGTCCTTACTGGTCACCTGTACCCACAGCTGTCCTTACTGGTCACCTGTACCCACAGCTGTCCTTTCTGGTCACCTCACCTGTACCCACAGCTGTCCTTACTGGTCACCTGTACCCACAGCTGTCCTTACTGGTCACCTGTACCCACAGCTGTCCTTACTGGTCACCTCACCTGTACCCACAGCTGTCCTTACTGGTCACCTGTACCCGCAGCTGTCCTTACTGGTCACCTCACCTGTACCCACTGCTGTCCTTACTGGTCACCTCACCTGTACCCACAGCTGTCCTTACTGGTCACCTCACCTGCACCCACAGCTGTCCTTACTGGTCACCTCACCTGCACCCACAGCTGTCCTTACTGGTCACCTCACCTGCACCCACAGCTGTCCTTACTGGTCACCTGTACCCACAGCTGTCCTTACTGGTCACCTGTACCCACAGCTGTCCTTTCTGGTCACCTGTACCCACAGCTGTCCTTACTGGTCACCTGTACCCACAGCTGTCCTTATTGGTCACCTGTACCCACAGCTGTCCTTACTGGTCACTTGTACCCACAGCTGTCCTTACTGGTTACCTGTACCCACAGCTGTCCTTACTAGTCACCTGTACCCACAGCTGTCCTTACTGGTCACTTGTACCCACAGCTGTCCTTACTGGTCACCTGTACCCACAGCTGTCCTTACTAGTCACCTGTACCCACAGCTGTCCTTACTGGTCACCTGTACCCACAGCTGTCCTTACTGGTCACCTCACCTGTACCCACAGCTGTCCTTTCTGGTCACCTGTACCCACAGCTGTCCTTACTAGTCACCTGTACCCACAGCTGTCCTTACTGGTCACCTGTACCCACAGCTGTCCTTACTAGTCACCTGTACCCACAGCTGTCCTTACTGGTCACCTGTACCCACAGCTGTCCTTACTGGTCACCTGCACCCACAGCTGTCCTTTCTGGTCACCTGTACCCACAGCTGTCCTTACTGGTCACCTGTACCCACAGCTGTCCTTACTAGTCACCTGTACCCACAGCTGTCCTTTCTGGTCACCTCACCTGTACCCACAGTTGTCCTTACTGGTCACCTGTACCCACAGCTGTCCTTACTGGTCACCTGTACCCACAGCTGTCCTTACTGGTCACCTGTACCCACAGCTGTCCTTACTGGTCACCTCACCTGTACCCACAGCTGTCCTTTCTGGTCACCTGTACCCGCAGCTGTCCTTACTGGTCACCTCACCTGTACCCACTGCTGTCCTTACTGGTCACCTCACCTGTACCCACAGCTGTCCTTACTGGTCACCTCACCTGCACCCACAGCTGTCCTTACTGGTCACCTCACCTGTACCCACAGCTGTCCTTACTGGTCACCTCACCTGCACCCACAGCTGTCCTTACTGGTCACCTCACCTGTACCCACAGCTGTCCTTACTGGTCACCTCACCTGTACCCACAGCTGTCCTTACTGGTCACCTGTACCCACAGCTGTCCTTACTGGTCACCTCACCTGTACCCACAGCTGTCCTTTCTGGTCACCTGTACCCACAGCTGTCCTTACTGGTCACCTCACCTGTACCCACAGCTGTCCTTACTGGTCACCTCACCTGTACCCACAGCTGTCCTTACTGGTCACCTCACCTGTACCCACAGCTGTCCTTTCTGGTCACCTGTACCCACAGCTGTCCTTACTGGTCACCTCACCTGTACCCACAGCTGTCCTTACTGGTCACCTGTACCCACAGCTGTCCTTACTGGTCACCTCACCTGTACCCACAGCTGTCCTTACTGGTCACCTCACCTGTACCCACAGCTGTCCTTTCTGGTCACCTGTACCCACAGCTGTCCTTACTGGTCACCTCACCTGTACCCACAGCTGTCCTTACTGGTCACCTGTACCCACAGGTGTGTTTTGCTGCCCCATCACCTGCACCGTTTCAGCGTCATTACACCCACACCACTCATTCCCACTACCCCCACACGGCCACACCTGGGGTCATCTGTGTCAGCAGTCTGCAGGGACCACCATCATCATCACCATGACCATCATCACCATGACTATCACTGTCATCATCACCATCGTCATCATCACCATCATCATCATCATCATCATCATCATCATCATCATCATCATCATCATCATCATCATCATCATCATCATCATCACCATGACTATCACTGTCATCATCACCATCATCATCATCATCATCATCATCACCATCACCATCATCATCATCATCACCATTGCTGTGAAGTAGCAAGGAAGCGAAATGCTGTCAGTGTTGCATTCTAAGGGCGCGGTGACTGTGCAGGCTGGGTTTGGGCCACCTGACGCAACACTGTTCCGACAGCGAGGGCCAGGCCATCATGGCAGCCAGGCTGAAAGTTGAGGAGCTGGACAGTATTCACTGGGCTGACTGTTCCATCTTGTCCCTCAGTGAGGCTCTCCACTTTTGGCTAAGGTAATGCTGACCACTGCTCTGTTTCTGTGTTGAGTAGTGGCTGTGATGACTGTGCTTATTTGGTCCAGGACACGTAAAGCAAAGCCACTCAGTCTCTTCAACATAAAGGTTGCCACTCACTGCCACTCAGTCTCTTCAACATAAAGGTTGCCACTCAGTCTCTTCAACATAAAGATTGCCACTCAGTCTCTTCAACATAAAGGTTGCCACTCAGTCTCTTCAACATAAAGGTTGCCACTCACTGCCACTCAGTCTCTTCAACATAAAGGTTGCCACTCAGTCTCTTCAACATAAAGGTTGCCACTCACTGCCACTCAGTCTCTTCAACATAAAGGTTGCCACTCAGTCACTTCAACACATAAAGGTTGCCACTCACTGCCACTCAGTCTCTTCAACATAAAGGTTGCCACTCAGTCACTTCAACACATAAAGGTTGCCACTCACTGCCACTCAGTCTCTTCAACATAAAGGTTGCCACTCAGTCACTTCAACACATAAAGGTTGCCACTCACTGCCACTCAGTCTCTTCAGCATAAAGGTTGCCACTCAGTCTCTTCAGCATAAAGGTTGCCACTCACTGCCACTCAGTCTCTTCAACATAAAGGTTGCCACTCAGTCTCTTCAACATAAAGGTTGCCACTCACTGCCACTCAGTGTCTTCAACATAAAGGTTGCCACTCAGTCTCTTCAACATAAAGGTTGCCACTCAGTCTCTTCAACATAAAGGTTGCCACTCAGTCTCACTCAGTGTCTTCAACATAAAGGTTGCCACTCAGTGTCTTCCATGACACATAAAGCATTGCCACTCAGTGAAGTCTTCATGTGTGCTTGCATGTGTGTACTTGAAAAAACGATGACGGTTTTTAAGGGCAATGCAGAAATCCACAAGTATTTTGTGTGTGTGTGTGTGTATTGTGTGTGTTGTGTGTGTGTGTGCTGTGTGTATTGTGTGTGTGTGTGTGTGTTGTGTGTGTGCTGTGTGTGTGTGTGCTGTGTGTATTGTGTGTGTGTGTGTGTGTTGTGTGTGTTGTGTGTGTGTTGTGTGTGTGTGTGTGTGTGTTGTGTGTGTTGTGTGTGTGTTGTGTGTGTGTTGTGTGTGTGTGTGTTTCAGAAACAAACCAGAGTGTGTGATAGTCAGTCAGGCAGCACTGGAGGATTCGTGTCGCTTTCAGTACGGACCCAACGCCTCTCACACCTGGGTGAGTACGCCCCCCCCCCCCCCCCACCTTCTGTCAGTCTGCAAGTTCCACCCCCCCCCCACCTTCTGTCAGTCTGCAAGTTCCACTCTCCCCCCCCCCCCCACCTTCTGTCAGTCTGCAAGTTCCACCCTCCCCCCCCCCCCCCCACCTTCTGTCAGTCAGTCTGCACATTCCACCATGTGGAACACACAGGTGCCCCACCTGGTCAGTTAGGAATGGAGGCTTTTCAGACCTCCCAGGACAACATATGTACCTGGACACCCTTCGTGTGTATACGTTTGCAGAAGAACAAATACGCACGTTAAAGGTCGGAGTTCAGTGAGTCGTGGAAACAAGAATATACCCAACATGCATACCCCTGAAAACATAGTATGGCTGCCTACATGGCAGGGTAAAAAAGGTAGTACACATAAAAGCCCACCCATGTATGCGTGAATGTGGAAGTTGCAGCCCACAAACACGCAGAAGAATTTTATAGTGTTTGATGTATATCTGTATAGTGTTAGTTGTATGTCTGTGTAGTGTCAGATGTGTATCTGTATAGTGTCAGATGTGTATCTGTATAGTGTCAGATGTGTATCTGTATAGTGTTAAATGTACATATATAGTGTGTTAGATGTATATCTTGTTGTGTTAGATGTATATCTGTATAGTGTTATATGTACATTTAAAGTGTTGATGTTTACTAGTAGTGTTAGATGTATGTCTATATTGTGTTGGATGTACATCTGTATATTGTTGGATGTCTATGTGTAGTTTTGGATGTATATGTGTATAGTAATAGATGTATATCTGTATAGTGTTAGATGTAAATATATAGTGTTAGATGTATAGTGATAGGTGTAGATCTATAGTGTTAGATATATATCTGTTGTGTTAGATGTATATTTGTATAGTGATAGATGTATATCTACAGTGTTAGATATGTATCGATAGTGTTAGATGTATATCTATATTATGTTGGATGTATATCTAGTGTTGGATACACACCTATAAAGTTTTAGGTTATATCTATCTATATAGCATGAGATGTATATCTGTAGTGTGAGGTGTATATCTAAATAGAGTTGGGTGAATATTGACATTGTGTTAGCAGTGTTGTGTGACATACAGTGCTGTGTGCCACAGGGTGGATCCCAGCCCAAGCTGCAGTCCCTGTGTGAGGCGTTGCAGTGTGAAGCAGCCTGGTTCCCAGGCACTGTGAACTCCACCAGCACTCCCCACAGAGTCCCCTGTGCTCTCGGCATGGTCAGTGCCAGTCTTTTACCTTGTTCTTCACTGAAAGGTCTTTATGGTATACACCTGGTCCTTTCCTTGATGTTACCTGTGAACCTGTACTGATAGGTCTGTCATTATACACCTGGTCCTTTCCTTGATGTTACCTGTGTTCCTGTACTGATAGATCTTTATGGTATACACCTGGTCCTTTCCTTGATGTTACCTGTGTTCCTGTACTGATAGATCTTTATGGTATACACCTGGTCCTTTCCTTGATGTTACCTGTGTTCCTGTACTGATAGATCTTTATGGTATACACCTGGTCCTTTCCTTGATGTTACCTGTGAACCTGTACTGATAGATCTTTATGGTATACACCTGGTCCTTTCCTTGATGTTACCTGTGTTCCTGTACTGATAGATCTTTATGGTATACACCTGGTCCTTTCCTTGATGTTACCTGTGTTCCTGTACTGATAGATCTTTATGGTATACACCTGGTCCTTTCCTTGATGTTACCTGTGAACCTGTACTGATAGGTCTGTCATTATACACCTGGTCCTTTCCTTGATGTTACCTGTGTTCCTGTACTGATAGATCTTTATGGTATACACCTGGTCCTTTCCTTGATGTTACCTGTGTTCCTTTACTGATAGATCTTTATGGTATACACCTGGTCCTTTCCTTGATGTTACCTGTGTTCCTGTACTGATAGATCTTTATGGTATACACCTGGTCCTTTCCTTGATGTTACCTGTGTTCCTGTACTGATAGATCTTTATGGTATACACCTGGTCCTTTCCTTGATGTTACCTGTGAACCTGTACTGATAGATCTTTATGGTATACACCTGGTCCTTTCCTTGATGTTACCTGTGTTCCTGTACTGATAGATCTTTATGGTATACACCTGGTCCTTTCCTTGATGTTACCTGTGAACCTGTACTGATAGATCTTTATGGTATACACCTGGTCCTTTCCTTGGTGTTACCTGTGTTCCTGTACTGATAGATCTTTATGGTATACACCTGGTCCTTTCCTTGATGTTACCTGTGTTCCTGTACTGATAGATCTTTATCATATACACCTGGTCCTTTCCTTGATGTTACCTGTGTTCCTGTACTGATAGATCTTTATGGTATACACCTGGTCCTTTCCTTGATGTTACCTGTGTTCCTGTACTGATAGATCTTTATGGTATACACCTGGTCCTTTCCTTGGTGTTACCTGTGTTCCTGTACTGATAGATCTTTATGGTATACACCTGGTCCTTTCCTTGGTGTTACCTGTGTTCCTGTACTGATAGATCTTTATGGTATACACCTGGTCCTTTCCTTGATGTTACCTGTGTTCCTGTACTGATAGATCTTTATCATATACACCTGGTCCTTTCCTTGATGTTACCTGTGTTCCTGTACTGATAGATCTTTATGGTATACACCTGGTCCTTTCCTTGATGTTACCTGTGTTCCTGTACTGATAGATCTTTATGGTATACACCTGGTCCTTTCCTTGATGTTACCTGTGTTCCTGTACTGATAGATCTTTATGGTATACACCTGGTCCTTTCCTTGATGTTACCTGTGTTCCTGTACTGATAGGTCTTTATGGTATACACCTGGTCCTTTCCTTGATGTTACCTGTGTTCCTGTACTGATAGATCTTTATCATATACACCTGGTCCTTTCCTTGTGGATATTACCAGTGTAACCCTGTCAATTCATTGTAGATTTTACTTCTCAGGTCAAGGTCATTATGATAATTTAACTGCTGTACATTGAATGAGTAGCAGACAGATTCTCAAGTTATGAGAGCCACATCAGCTATCAGAAAATGATTTTGTCAGTCTTCAGGACATGATTTTGTGTCGGTCTACCAATAATGTCTACCAATGCAAGGTCTGATTTGTGATATGCACAAAGTGCAGATGAATACCAAATATGTAACAAGCAAGTTTGACTCAGTACAAAGTGAGAAGGAAGAGAAAAAGTAAGTGCACAGCTTCCTGAATGAGTTTTCTGGATTTCATGACGAGCTGGACAGGGATGACCACCCCTGATCTTCTCTTGACAGCTGCCAACACAACAGAGGTTGTCTGTGTCTTTAGCCTCATCCCCACCCCACCCCCTCCCCACCCACCACCTCCGACAACTCCCAAGCTGAAGACAAGACCTTGATGATACTGAACTAACTTTTGTTAAAGAGTTCTTTTTTGAAAAATCAAAAGAAAATAGACAACAGGTAGTTTACCTCAGCCATTGACACAGCAGGGGCAGTGTAAATATGAACAATAAAGACTTCAGTTTTCTCTTGACCTTGGAAAATCAACTACTCTTCCAAAGTATAATATTAAATCCACTGAAATGAGATGTGGTGACGAATCCTATACATGATGATGATGGTGGTTATGGAGGCTGTCTGACCTGTGTTTCAGCAATGTGATGGTCTTGGTGCCTGTGTCCCCAGACGTGACCAGTGTGATGCCCACCTCTCCTGGTGAGCACTTCTACACTGCTCCTGGTTAACTATCTAACATTTTAACTGATTAAAATCAGAGTTAATCCTGTGGCTGATTTTGTTTCAAGTACATGGATCCCACCTGTCCAGAACACACAAACAAAACACACACAGCACAGAGGCAAAATGAAAATCCAAGCAACAGCACCAAGTGACAAGGAATCATTTATTGTCAGTCACTCAAAACATAAACAGGGAATACTCACAGAACACAATGATCTAACAGAACATGCCACACTATCACCCCGTCTCATGCAATCAACATACTGTAAAGAGAAATGCTCCAACTGTGAAAACTCATCACAGCCCTAGTGATGTGATGTAAATGTTTGTGTGTTCACAGATGAGGTATAATTTGTGATGTGTTTAGTTGATGGTGTTTTGAATGTTTTGTCAAACATAATGCTCAAGAACAAAACGAAAAACACTTTTCTTTTTTCTTCATATTGGATTTCATGTTGTTGCCGCATGTTGTAACCCGTGTCAGTTGTATGACGTGCAGACTGACTGATCCACTGAGGCAGGAAGAGGGGGTGGGGGGGAACGTGCAGACTGGCAGGGGGGTGGGGTGGGGTGGGGGGGTGCAGGGGAGGGATGTGCATACAGACAGAAGGCAGGACGGGAGAAGGCATGCAGACAGACAGACAGACAGACGGAAGGCAGGAAGGGGGACAGACAGACGGAAGGCAGGACGGGGGGGAAGGGGGACAGACAGACTGAAGGCAGGACGGGGGGGAAGGGGGACAGACAGATGGAAGGCAGGACGGGGGGGGGGGAAGGGGGACGGACGGGGGGGGGAAAGGGGGACAGACAGACTGAAGGCAGGACTGGGGGAAGGGGGACAGGGGACAGACAGACTGAAGGGGGACAGACAGATGGAAGGCAGGACCGGGGGGGAGACAGACGGAACGTGGGAGGGGGGGGGAGGGGGACAGGGGACAGACAGACGGAAGGCGGGACAGGGGACAGACAGACAGACGGGAGGGGGACAGACAGACAGAAGGCAGGGAAGGGGGACAGACAGACGGAAGGCAGGACGGGGGGAAGGGGGACAGACAGACAGATGGGGGACAGACAGACGGAAGGCAGGACGGGGGGAAGGGGGACAGACAGACGGAAGGCAGGACGGGTGGACAGACAGACGGAAGGCAGGACGGGGGGGAAGGGGGACAGACGGAAGGCAGGACGGGGGGGAAGGGGGACAGACGGAAGGCAGGACGGGGGGGAAGAGGGACAGACAGACGGAAAGGCAGGACGGGGGGACAGACAGACGGAAGGCAGGACGGGGGGAAGGGGGACAGACAGACAGAAGGCAGGATGGGGGGGAAGGGGGACAGACAGACGGGAAGCAGGATTGGGGGAAGGCAGGACGGGGGGAAGGGGGACAGACAGACGGAAGGCAGGATGGGGGGAAGGCAGGACGGGGGGGACAGACAGACGGAAGGCAGGATGGGCGGAAGGCAGGACGGGGGGAAGGGGACAGACAGACGGAAGACAGGATGGGGGGAAGGCAGGACAGGGGGACAGACAGACGGAAGGCAGGACGGGGGGGAAGGGGGACAGACAGACGGAAGGCAGGACGGGGAAGGGGGACAGACACGGAAGGCAGGATGGGGGGAAGGGGGACAGACAGACGGAAGGCAGGACGGGGGGACAGACAGACGGAAGGCAGGATGGGGGAAGGCAGGACGGGGGGACAGACAGACAGAAGGCAGGATGGGGGGAAGGGGGACAGACAGACGGAAGGCAGGACGGGGGGACAGACAGACGGAAGGCAGGATGGGGGGAAGGCAGGGACGGGGGGAAGGGGACAGACAGACGGAAGGCAGGATGGGGGGAGCAGGAGACAGACGGAGCAGGACGGGGGGGAAGGGGGACAGACAGACGGAAGGCAGGACGGGGGGAAGGGGGACAGACAGACGGAAGGCAGGATGGGGGGAAGGCAGGATGGGGGGGGAAGGGGGACAGACAGACGGAAGGCAGGATGGGGGGAAGGCAGGATGGGGGGACGGCGGGACAGACAGACGGAAGGCAGGATGGGGGGAAGGCAGGATGGGGGGAAGGCAGGATGGGGGGAAGGGGGACAGACAGACGGAAGGCAGGATGGGGGGAAGGCAGGATGGGGGGACAGAAGACGGACAGGCAGGATGGGCGGAAGGCAGGGACGGGGGGACAGACAGATGGAAGGCAGGATGGGGGAAGGCAGGATGGGGGGAAGGCAGGCAGGTGGGACAGACAGACGGAGCAGGACGGGGGGACAGACGACGAAGGCAGGATGGGGGGAAGGCAGGACGGGGGGAAGGGGGACAGACAGACGGAAGGCAGGACGGGGGGGACAGACAGACGGAAGGCAGGACGGGGGACAGACAGACGGAAGGCAGGATGGGCGGAAGGCAGGACGGGGGGACAGACAGACGGAAGGCAGGATGGGGGGAAGGCAGGATGGGGGGAGAGACAGACGGAAGGCAGGACGGGGGGACAGACAGACGGAAGGCAGGATGGGGGGAAGGCAGGACGGGGGGAAGGGGGACAGACAGACGGAAGGCAGGACGGGGGGAAGGGGGACACAGACGGACGGAAGGCGGGACAGACGGACGGAAGGCCAGATGGAAGGCAGGATGGGGGGGGGGAGGGGGGACAGACAGATGGAAGGCAGGTAGGACAGGGAGAAGGATGGGAGAGGTGGGCAGGGTGTGGAACGCATGTACCTTTCATCTTTAGAAGCGCAGTGTTCATTGTCTACATTGTTTCATTAACCAGTACAGTGCCTATAACACGTCAGCTGACGTCCTACAAAAAGTGTTGCCATTGTGCAAGACGTCCTGCAAGATTTTTCCTTAATTGGAGTTTGGTTTTAATTTCTCCTGTAACCTGACAACAGGCATGCTGTTTCTAACTGTATTTTCTTTATGGACGCCATTCTATGGAAAACAAAAATGATTTTCACATTAAATTCCTTAACATTTATCTACAATCAAAGTGATTGGGGGGAAAAAAAGGCTCAGATTCAGAATCTACATTTATTTACCTTTACAAAAACGTTATCACATTATCCAGTCAGCAAGTTAATATTGAGCAGAAAGGGTTCATCTACCTGATGCATGGAAACAGTATTTTTATAATCCAGACACGTTAGAAACTGTTCAGAGTCTGTTTATGTGAACTGAACCAAACTCAAATGAAGGAAAAATGTTAAAATATCCAGGATGTCAGTGGACGTCTTGAAGGCACTATGGCAACACTTTTTGTAGGACGTCAGCTGATGTCTTATCTCAGATATTCAACACACAATTTGATAATTAATCTTCACATAACATCTTAATTGACAATCTCAAATATTTGTCTGAGATGCCAATGACTATACCACTGTCATAAGTTGCAAAAAAAGAAAAACATTTGCTCTCAAAATGTTCCTGATTGTTAAAGTTAAAAAAAACAACCCAACTGAACACAAACTACTTTCACACCAGTCTACCATGATTTTAAACATACACTCAATGCACTCTCAGGCTAACAATAATGTTTTGATCATGGCATTGTTGCGACCTTTTCAAAGTGGAGACCTCTACAATATCCCCAGTGACAGTCCCCCATGAGTCTGCCAAAAACGAAGACCTCAACAGGACTCGCCCAAAAGCTACATTCATGAGACAGAAGGAAATCTTCACTTTCAAGCCAACAACGATGACATACATTCCTTATCCACAGAAATCTTCACTTTCAAGCCAACAACGATGACGTACATTCCTTATCCACAGAAATCTTCACTTTCAAGCCAACAACAATGACATACATTCCTTATCCACAGAAATCATCACTTTCAAGCCAACAACGATGACGTACATTCCTTATCCACAGAAATCATCACTTTCAAGCCAACAACGATGACGTACATTCCTTATCCACAGAAATCATCACTTTCAAGCCAACAGCGATGACGTACATTCCTTATCCACAGAAATCATCACTTTCAAGCCAGCAACGATGATGTACATTCCTTATCCACAGAAATCTTCACTTTCAAGCCAGCAACGATGACGTACATTCCTTATCCACAGAAATCTTCACTTTCAAGCCAACAACGATGACGTACATTCCTTATCCACAGAAATCATCACTTTCAAGCCAGCAACGATGACGTACATTCCTTATCCACAGAAATCTTTCAAGCCAACAACGATGACATACATTCCTTATCCACAGAAATCATCACTTTCAAGCCAGCAACGATGACATACATTCCTTATCCACAGAAATCATCACTTTCAAGCCAACAACGATGACGTACATTCCTTATCCACAGAAATCATCACTTTCAAGCCAGCAACGATGACGTACATTCCTTATCCACAGAAATCTTCACTTTCAAGCCAACAACGATGACTCACTTTCAAGCCAACAACGATGACATACGTTCCTTCTCCACAGAAATCTTCACTTTCAAGCCATCTACAACAATTACATACATCACTATCATTCATCTGAACAGACACATGGTCAATACAAAATCCCTGGCAGCAAACAAAGACCTTAACAATTTCTGGAAACAAAGACAGATATGACAGCCAATTTCTTTAAAAAAAAAAAAAAAATAATTAAAAAAATAAAAAGAAAGAAAAAAGCTTGTCAGAATCAAAGCTTGAGTAAATAATTGCAGTCACATTGTGTCATAGCATTTAAACAAATACAGTTTTCTTCCAATTTCTCAACATGTTACAGTTATTATCCAGTGTCAATACAGTGGATCAGTCATTCCGTTTCCCCCAACACAACACAACATAGGATGTGTGACACAGTCACAAAACAAACATTTCCAAAACAAAACCAATCAACTGGTTGCCAGACTGGCAAATGAAGTCACAGACTTCAAGAGTATAAGAAAAAAATTAGGTGTATAATTGTAACAGGTATTGTAAACTTAATCAACGAATGTTTACAAACAGAAAAAAGCCAAAATATGACTGCTTCTGAAAAACAATCATGTATAATCATGACAGGTATAATAAATTTGATCAACGTTTACAAAACTGAAAAAAAAAAACAGGTAAAATATGTGAACAAAGCAATGCTTCAGAAAAGCAAGGTATTTTTGCTTTTTCTGATAACCGTGAGTATAGTCCAATAAGCAAAAAGATGACATTGTTCCAGACTCCCACCACCCTCCAGTACAAAATGAATGTGATTAATTGCCCTGTACTGGTACAAAGCACTAGGTCAACACCACAGGTACACAGGAACCTTACAACTTGCTGCCCCTGTACAACTACACAGCAACAACCACAGGTACACAGACCACAGGTACACAGCAACAAGGCCAACACCACAGGTACACAGACCACAGGTACACAGGAACCTTACAACTTGCTGCCCCTGTACAACTACACAGCAACAACCACAGGTACACAGACCACAGATACACAGCAACAAGGCCAACACCACAGGTACACAGACCACAGGTACACAGACCACAGGTACACAGCAACAAGGCCAACACCACAGGTACACAGACCACAGATACACAGCAACAAGGCCAACACCACAGGTACACAGACCACAGGTACACAGCAACAAGGCCAACACCACAGGTACACAGACCACAGATACACAGCAACAAGGCCAACACCACAGGTACACAGACCACAGGTACACAGCAACAAGGTCAACACCACAGATACACAGCAACAAGGCCAACACCACAGGTACACAGACCACAGATACACAGCAACAAGGCCAACACCACAGGTACACAGACCACAGATACACAGCAACAAGGCCAACACCACAGGTACACAGACCACAGGTACACAGCAACAAGGTCAACACCACAGGTACACAGCAACAAGGTCAACACCACAGGTACACAGACCACAGGTACACAGCAACAAGGTCAACACCACAGGTACACAGACCACAGGTACACAGCACCAAGGTCAACACCACAGATACACAGCAACAAGGCCAACACCACAGGTACACAGACCACAGGTACACAGCAACAAGGCCAACACCACAGGTACACAGACCACAGGTACACAGCAACAAGGTCAACACCACAGGTAGGAAGAAAAGCTTACAACTTGCAGAGGATGAGATCAGAAATAGTCAGCACTTAGAAACACAGAAAAGGGACTGGGAAGGAAATAAAATAAACAGGAAAAGAGAACAAATAAAAGAGTTGGAAGAAAGGCAATCCTGATCCATGACGATGTTTTAACCAACACACACACACCCACACCCTTCTTATCAAATGGGGTAAAATAAGGACACAAAAGGAAGGCTGTTCAAAGAGAACTGACTGACAAAGTGACTTGTAGACCTCATCTCTTCCAGCCGCTCATCTTGGTCATTCACACACGTATGCTCTTTTGTTACACAACTGGGCCATGCATTCACACACACGTGTCTGTCCTTCATGTCTATGCTATCTCATCTTCCTACCTCATCATCTTCAAAGGTGCAAGCTCCACTTTTTAACAGTCGGACTTTGGAGAAAACTGCACACAGCCATGTCTTGTTTACTGCTGATTCAGGATTCTGCATTTGTGGGCGTGGGCAGCATCGCAGAAATCATGACACCTAAAACTGCCATTTGTGGGCGTGGGCAGCATCGCAGAAATCATGACACCTAAAACTGCCATTTGTGGGCGTGGGCAGCATCGCAGAAATCATGACACCTAAAACTGCCATTTGTGGGCGTGGGCAACATCGCAGAAATCATGACACCTAAACTGCCATTTCTGAACGTGGGCAGCATCGCAGAAATCATGACACCTAAACTGCCATTAGAGCACAATTACTGTTAAAAAAAAAAAGTTACATCACTAATCTGTCAAAGATGAAGATATTTTTCTACCCTGATTACTATGAGGGAAAAATCCTTATGATGCGATGGTTCAGTTGTTTTTGTTTATTCTTTTCTCGTGTCTCTAGCACAAAAATCATTGTCAACAGTAGTGAGTCCATTGAAAAACGACACAATGGTGATGATGTAAACATGACATTTTCTGCAGTCAAACAATAAAGACAACTTTCCACTGTCACTTTGCCTTGTGACCAACATCATTTTTCACGCAGAAAGAGGACGAAACAAACCAAACCAAACGACTCTCAACACACCAGGGACTGCTTTCTACTCACAATCATTTCTCCTCTCCAACACCAATAATGTGAGAATCCTCTCTATTTCAATGTCACACTGCACAACACTGAAACTAACTACAAAATAAATATACCATCCAATCTTTACATTTGGTGACCAACAAGGCAGTGTTTTCTGGCAAAATACAGTCATTTATATTGACCAGAACTATTTGGTGCAAATCCTAATCATAGCCACCAACCAAACTGATAAACTGACCACAATCAACATCAGCAGTACAACTCAATGTTGACACACTAAACAACAAACACGTAATCATCATACAACCATACAGACACAGCTTCCTCCAGACGCTGCAACAACAGCACTGGAACGATGCTGACTGCAACAACTACCACACTAAAGGACGCTGTCATTCAACGTTAGTGCCAAGACTCATTATTACCTTGCAAACAGAACAGCACTGGAACGATGCTGACTGCGACAACCACCACACTAAACGACGCTGTCATTCAACGTTAGTGCCAAGACTCATTATTACCTTGCAAATAGAACAGCACTGGAACGATGCTGACTGCGACAACCACCACACTAAACGACGCTGTCATTCAACGTTAGTGCCAAGACTCATTATTACCTTGCAAACAGAACAGCACTGGAACGATGCTGACTGCAACAACTACCACACTAAAGGACGCTGTCATTCAACGTTAGTGCCAAGACTCATTATTACCTTGCAAACAGAACAGCACTGGAACGATGCTGACTGCGACAACCACCACACTAAACGACGCTGTCATTCAACGTTAGTGCCAAGACTCATTATTACCTTGCAAACAGAACAGCACTGGAACGATGCTGACTGCGACAACCACCACACTAAACGACGCTGTCATTCAACGTTAGTGCCAAGACTCATTATTACCTTGCAAACAGAACAGCACTGGAACGATGCTGACTGCGACAACCACCACACTAAACGACGCTGTCATTCAACGTTAGTGCCAAGACTCATTATTACCTTGCAAACAGAACAGCACTGGAACGATGCTGACTGCGACAACTACCACACTAAAGGACGCTGTCATTCAACGTTAGTGCCAAGACTCATTATTACCTTGCAAACAGAACAGCACTGGAACGATGCTGACTGCGACAACCACCACACTAAACGACGCTGTCATTCAACGTTAGTGCCAAGACTCATTATTACCTTGCAAACAGAACAGCACTGGAACGATGCTGACTGCGACAACCACCACACTAAACGACGCTGTCATTCAACGTTAGTGCCAAGACTCATTATTACCTTGCAAACAGAACAGCACTGGAACGATGCTGACTGCGACAACCACCACACTAAACGACGCTGTCATTCAACGTTAGTGCCAAGACTCATTATTACCTTGCAAACAGAACAGCACTGGAACGATGCTGACTGCGACAACCACCACACTAAACGACGCTGTCATTCAACGTTAGTGCCAAGACTCATTATTACCTTGCAAACAGAACAGCACTGGAACGATGCTGACTGCGACAACCACCACACTAAACGACGCTGTCATTCAACGTTAGTGCCAAGACTCATTATTACCTTGCAAACAGAACAGCACTGGAACGATGCTGACTGCGACAACCACCACACTAAACGACGCTGTCATTCAACGTTAGTGCCAAGACTCATTATTACCTTGCAAACAGAACAGCACTGGAACGATGCTGACTGCGACAACCACCACACTAAACGACGCTGTCATTCAACGTTAGTGCCAAGACTCATTATTACCTTGCAAACAAGAACCATCCTTGCATAATCTTACATGACAAACAATATAACTCTTACCCCAAAGACCAGAGTCATTCATACATAGGACAAGGATCATTCTTATTCCAGCATAACAGACCACAGTCATT
>NC_134902.1:1505769-1600769 GCF_041734735.1 Babylonia areolata | reverse complement strand
ATCAACACTGACCAGGACTGTGTCATGTCTGACAGCACTATATAATGTATCACTATCATCAACATCAACACTGACCAGGACTGTGTCATGTCTGACAGCACTATATAATGTATCACTATCATCAACATCAGCACTAACCAGGAGAGGTGGGGGGCTGGAGGAAGTGGTGAGGGGAGGGGGAGGTGGAGGCAGAGCTCTGGTTCAGGAACACGTTGGACGTGGCCGACGCTTTGTAGCGAGACCCCACCACAGCGTGGTAACCTGCACAGTCGTCACACATCATGGTCATCTTCATCATGGTCATCTTCATACACATCATCACACATATCATGATCTTAACACATGGTATATCACATCTATTACCATCATAATCATAATGATACGCACCGGTGGTATATCTCACCTGTTATTGTACAAACACAGCATGATAACCTGAGCAATTGTTACACACATGATCTCCAGGATACACAGAATATCTCATCTGTTATTGTACAAACACAGCATGATAACCTGAGCAATTGTTACACACATGATCTCCAGGATACACAGAATATCTCATCTGTTATTGTACAAACACAGCATGATAACCTGAGCAGTTGTTACACACATGATCACCAGGATACACAGAATATCACACCTATCATATCAACACAGCTGCTAGCCTGACGAGTTCTCCAACATGTCATCATCATCATAACACACAGTACATTCCTATATCACATCTGTCATCGTGTGAAGCAGTGGAAATAGATCAGATACAGCCAGGTGGACACTACTTCTTCCTTTGTGGCTGCAACTCCAACGTTCACAATGCACACAAGTGGGCTTTTATGTGTATGACCATTTTTACCCGCCATATAGGCAGCCATACTCTGTTTTCGGGGTAGATGGACACACTACCAGTGTCTTAAAAGCAACAGAGGAGAGCTGTAAGGCAGCCATACTCTGTTTTCGGGGTAGATGGACACACTACCAGTGTCTTAAAAGCAACAGAGGAGAGCTGTAAGGCAGCCATACTCTGTTTTCGAGGTAGATGGACACACTACCAGTGTCTTAAAAGCAACAGAGGAGAGCTGTAAGGCAGCCATACTCTGTTTTCGGGGTAGATGGACACACTACCAGTGCCTTAAAAGCAACAGAGGAGAGCTGTAAGGCAGCCATACTCTGTTTTCGGGGTAGATGGACACACTACCAGTGTCTTAAAAGCAACAGAGGAGAGCTGTAAGGCAGCCATACTCTGTTTTCGGGGTAGATGGACACACTACCAGTGCCTTAAAAGCAACAGAGGAGAGCTGCAAAAGGTCATGAAGTAGGAAGTGGAAAATAAACACTTGTGTGTCATGACCAAACATTAAACCCATTCCACTGACAACTGTCTTCACTACCACCACAACCAGCACAGCTGACTGACCCACACTGACCACTGACTGACCCACACTGATCACTGACTGACCCACACTGATCACTGACCCGCATCACTGACTGACCCACACTGATCACTGACTGACCCACACTGATCACTGACTGACCCCTGACTAACCCACACTGACCACCCCACACGGATCACTGACTGACCCCTGACTGACCCACACTGACTGACTGACCCACACGGATCACTGACTGACCCACACAACCAACACTGACCCACACTGACCACTGACTGACCCACACAACCAACACACTGACCCACACTGATCACTGACTGACCCACACTGACCACTGACTGACCCACACTGATCACTGACTGACCCACACAACCAACACACTGACCCACATCACTGACTGACCCACACAACCAACACAATGACCCACACAGACCACTGACTGACCCACACAACCAACACAATGACCCACACTGATCACTGACTGACCCACACAACCAACACACTGACCCACACAGACCACTGACTGACCCACACAACCAACACAATGACCCACACTGATCACTGACTGACCCACACAATCAACACACTGAACCACACAGACCACTGACTGACCCACACAACCAACACACTGACCCACACTGATCACTGACTGACCCACACAACCAACACACTGACCCACACAGACCACTGACTGACCCACACAACCAACACACTGACCCACACAGACCAACAGACCACTGACTGACCCACACAACCAACACACTGACCCACACTGACTGACTGACCCACATCACTGACTGACCCACACAACCAACACACTGACCCACACTGATCACTGACTGACCCACACAACCAACCCACACTGATCACTGACTGACCCACTCAACCAACACACTGACCCACATCCCTGACTCACCCACAAGCACGGCGGCCCCAGTGACGAGGATGATGAGGAGAAGGACGAACCAGGACTGGTAGTTGTGTAGTGTGGAGCGTAGCAGGTATCCCCAGCCCACGTCCTGACGGTACTGGCCTAGACCTGGGGTACACACATCACTCTATACTGCCCTAGACCTGGGGTACAGACATCACTCTATACTGCCCTAGACCTGGGGTACAGACATCACTCTATACTGCCCTAGACCTGGGGTACAGACATCACTCTATACTGCCCTAGACCTGGGGTACAGACATCACTCTATACTGCCCTAGACCTGGGGTACAGACATCACTCTATACTGCCCTAGACCTGGGGTACAGACATCACTCTATAGTGCCCTAGACCTGGGGTACACACATCACTCTATACTGTCCTAGACCTGGGGTACAGACATCACTCTGTACTGTCCTAGACCTGGGGTACACACATCACTCTATACTGCCCTAGACCTGGGGTACAGACATCACTCTATACTGTCCTAGACCTGGGGTACACACATCACTCTATACTGTCCTAGACCTGGGGTACAGACATCACTCTATACTGCCCTAGACCTGGGGTACACACATCACTCTATACTGCCCTAGACCTGGGGTACAGACATCACTTCTACAGTCCTAGACCTGGGGTACACACATCACCCTATACTGCCCTAGACCTGGGGTACACACATCACTCTATACTGTCCTAGACCTGGGGTACAGACATCACTCTATACTGCCCTAGACCTGGGGTACACACATCACTCTATACTGTCCTAGACCTGGGGTACAGACATCACTTCTACAGTCCTAGACCTGGGGTACACACATCACTCTATACTGCCCTAGACCTGGGGTACAGACATCACTTCTACAGTCCTAGACCTGGGGTACAGACATCACTCTATACTGTCCTATACCTGGGGTACAGACATCACTCTATACTGTCCTAGACCTGGGGTACAGACATCACTCTATACTGCCCTAGACCTGGGGTACAGACATCACTCTATACTGCCCTAGACCTGGGGTACAGACATCACTCTATACTGCCCTAGACCTGGGGTACAGACATCACTCTATACTGTCCTAGACCTGGGGTACAGACATCACTCTATACTGCCCTAGACCTGGGGTACAGACATCACTCTATACTGCCCTAGACCTGGGGTACAGACATCACTTCTACACTCCAACATCACTCTATACTGTCCTAGACCTGGGGTACAGACATCACTCTATACTGTCCTAGACCTGGGGTACAGACATCACTCTATACTGTCCTAGACCTGGGGTACAGACATCACTCTATACTGCCCTAGACCTGGGGTACAGACATCACTTCTACACTCCAACATCACAGTTCTCTCTTATCATACACACACAAATCAAATCAAAGTCAAATTATGGTGCTTTGAGCCTCGCCAACCACTAAGGCCATGCACACACACACACACCACATACCCACACCACACACACACACCACATACCCACACCACACACACATCACACACACCCACCCACCCACACACAAACACAACACACACACACATACACCACACACACACACACCCACACCACACATCCAACCAGACCATCACACAATCCCTCCTCCCATCTTACGAGGGATGTCAGGCTTCTGTCCAATCAGCTTGATGGAGACAGGGACGCGCTGTTTCTGTCCTGTCCTCTGATTGGCCAGCTCCACATGCAGGTCCAGCTGCTCTTTCTCCCACAGGGTCAGCGAGTCGCGCAGTCGCACAGGGTAAAGAACCACGGCGCCCGACTGGGGGTCAGTTTCTGGGGTCATCACCTCCACCAGTGTGGGGTCACTGGACGTCACCTGTGTGAAGAAACATAACAGTAACTACAACAGATTATTTTGTTTTATGATGTTATTTTTCATAATCATATAAACAGAGATGCCAACCCCTGTCAAGTGTTTGTAGGAACGATCAGGACATTGGGTAGGAACAGTTTGAATTTGGTAGGAACACTCCGACTGTGAACCACATCAGCAAAAGAAAATTTTCTTCCTAAAATTACATTTATGTAACATACCTACCGTGACCCACTAGTGCAGACTTTGCAGGGGTCTGATTCCTGTCCTGTGCAAACTACAATCCGCCTACACCGAGAAAACGAAAGTAGCTACGGCCGATAACCTCCTGAAGTAGGTTACCTCCCCTTTGCATCCCTGACTAGCGCCCTCTTTTGACAGCAATTCGCCGCAACCAGCGCAGCGTGCAGGGAGAACAGAAAGCAGGGAGGAACGGGAGGGTCTCAAATGTGGGGCACGGTCAGTATGTTACCACACCACACCACACCACACCAACACCACGTCACCTGTATGTTCTGCATGACTTTGGGCAGCATGGCCACACGCACAGACCCCACACCACACCACACCACACCACCTGGGTACCTGTATGTTCTGCATGACTTTGGGCAGTGTGGCCACACGCACAGACCCCACACCACACCACACCACACCACACCACATCACCTGTATGTTCTGCATGACTTTGGGCAGTGTGGCCACACGCACAGACCCCACACCACACCACACCACACCACACCACACCACATCACCTGTATGTTCTGCATGACTTTGGGCAGCGTGGCCACACGCACAGACCCCACACCACACCACACCACAACACCTGGGTACCTGTATGTTCTGCATGACTTTGGGCAGCGTGGCCACACGCACAGACACCACACCACACCACACCACACCTGGGTACCTGTATGTTCTGCATGACTTTGGGCAGCGTGGCCACACGCACAGACACCACACCACACCACACCACACCTGGGTACCTGTATGTTCTGCATGGCTTTGGGCAGCGTGGCCACACGCACAGACACCACACCACACCACACCACACCTGGGTACCTGTATGTTCTGCATGACTTTGGGCAGCGTGGCCACACGCACAGACACCACACCACACCACACCACACCTGGGTACCTGTATGTTCTGCATGACTTTGGGCAGCGTGGCCACACGCACAGACACCACACCACACCACACCACACCTGGGTACCTGTATGTTCTGCATGACTTTGGGCAGCGTGGCCACACACACAGACACCACACCACACCACACCACACCTGGGTACCTGTATGTTCTGCATGACTTTGGGCAGCGTGGCCACACGCACAGACACCACACCACACCACACCACACCTGGGTACCTGTATGTTCTGCATGACTTTGGGCAGCGTGGCCACACGCACAGACACCACACCACACCACACCACACCACACCACACCTGGGTACCTGTATGTTCTGCATGACTTTGGGCAGCGTGGCCACACGCACAGACACCACACCACACCACACCACACCACACCACACCTGGGTACCTGTATGTTCTGCATGACTTTGGGCAGCGTGGCCACACGCACAGACACCACACCACACCACATCACCTGTATGTTCTGCATGACTTTGGGCAGCATGGCCACACGCACAGACCCCACACCACACCACACCACACCACACCACAACACCTGGGTACCTGTATGTTCTGCATGACTTTGGGCAGTGTGGCCACACGCACGGACACCACACCACACCACACCACACCACACCTGGGTACCTGTATGTTCTGCATGACTTTGGGCAGCGTGGCCACACGCACAGACACCACACCACACCACACCACAACACCTGGGTACCTGTATGTTCTGCATGACTTTGGGCAGTGTGGCCACACGCACAGACACCACACCACACCACACCACACCACATCACCTGTATGTTCTGCATGACTTTGGGCAGCGTGGCCACACGCACAGACACCACACCACACCACACCACACCACATCACCTGTATGTTCTGCATGACTTTGGGCAGCATGGCCACACGCACAGACCCCACACCACACCACACCACACCACACCACACCACACCACATCACCTGTATGTTCTGCATGACTTTGGGCAGCGTGGCCACACGCACAGACACCACACCACACCACACCACACCACACCTGGGTACCTGTATGTTCTGCATGACTTTGGGCAGCGTGGCCACACGCACAGACACCACACCACACCACACCACACCACACCACACCACATCACCTGTATGTTCTGCATGACTTTGGGCAGTGTGGCCACACGCACGGACCCCACACAACACCACACCACAACACCTGGGTACCTGTATGTTCTGCATGACTTTGGGCAGCGTGGCCACACGCACAGACACCACACCACACCACACCACACCACATCTGGGTACCTGTATGTTCTGCATGACTTTGGGCAGCGTGGCCACACGCACGGACCCCAGGGGCGACCTAGTCGACAGGTGCAGCTCCGTGTTGTACACATGGAAGGCGGGGAGGAGGTCAAGGGTCAGGAGGTCGGAGGTGACCTCTGGCTGGCCGTCCAGGCGGGGCAGGGAGGTGGTGAGGGTGATGGAGGACTGCAGGGTGGACACCTGCTGCAGGGTGGGGGTGGAGGCCACTGACTCCACCCAGCAGCCCTGCTCACCTGGACAACACACACACACGTCATCACACTCCATGGGAATTACTGCTGCACCTGCACTACACCAACACCTGCTGTGAATGATTGTGAGTGCACTGAATTTACTTGTTGCAGAAAGTGATTGTTTGCTTTACATACATTTCAGCCTAAATCGTGTGTGGTTTTCTTACCCATCCAACATGAATTTGATCAATGAGATTATACTGACATTTTTTACCACCTGTTTGATTTGCAGATGACATTAACATGCTGAAAGGGAAGAAACAAGGTTCTCTACAATTTTTTCCCCGCTTTCAACCTCTGGGTTAAAGGATGTACAAAGATAAAGTGTGTACATGCACACAGAAGATCAAATGCGCACGTTAAAAATCCTGTAATCCATGTCAGCGTTCGGTGAGTTATGGAAACAACATAGCCAGCATACACACCCCCGAAAACGGAGTATGGCTGCCTACATGGCGGGGTAAATAAACAAAACGGTCATATACATAAAATGTTACATGTCTGCCCGAGTGTGTAATTGTGCGTGCCTGAAATCTGATTGAATGACACAGGAAACGAATGATGAGCACCCAGTGGCAGCCGTCAGTCGGCTGTACCCAGGTAGGCAGCCTGTTGTGCAAATGTGTATATGCAAGCATAAGATCAAATATGCACGTTAAAGATCCCATAATCCATGTCAGCGTTCGGTGGGTTATAGAAACAAGAACATACCCAGCATGCACACCCCCGAAAACGGAGTATGGCTGCCTACATGGCGGGGGTACAAACGGTCATACACGTAAAAGCCCACTCGTGTACATACGAGTGAACATGGGAGTCACAGCCCACGAACGCAGAAGAAGAAGAAGAAGAAGCCACTGAAGCGGTGCAGATGATGGGACAGCTAAAAAAAATGTAAAATGAAGTGGCTCCTGTACCTTTCACAGAAAATCCTATTCCACACAAACCACACAGACACGCCTTAAACCTACCGGACACGGCGTCGAACACGGGGTGTGCAGAAAAGATGTCGCTGACACTGACGTCTGCCTGATGATTGGTCAGTTGCAGGGTGCAGGAGAAGGGGATGATGGGAGATTTGTAGCCCCCCTTCCTCTGTTCCGCCGGGGCAGTGCAGTTAGTGCCTGGAACATCGACATTCCATGCACAACACACTGGAAAGAAAGGAACAAGTCAGCACCAACTGATCACTCATTCACAAGACACTGCAAAGAAAGGAACAAGTCAGCACCAACTGATCACTCATTCACAACACACTGGAAAGAAAGGAACAAGTCAGCACCAACTGATCACTCATTCACAACACACTGCAAAGAAAGGAACAAGTCAGCACCAACTGATCACTCATTCACAACACACTGGAAAGAAAGGAACAAGTCAGCAACTGATCACTCATTCACAACACACAGGAAAGAAAGGAACAAGTCAGCACCAACTGATCACTCATTCACAAGACACAGGAAAGAAAGGAACAAGTCAGCAACAACTCATCACTCATTCACAACACACTGCAAAGAAAGGAACAAGTCAGCAACAACTGATCACTCATTCACAACACACTGGAAAGAAAGGAACAAGTCAGCAACAACTGATCACTCATTCACAACACACTGCAAAGAAAGGAACAAGTCAGCAACAACTGATCACTCATTCACAACACACAGGAAAGAAAGGAACAAGTCAGCAACAACTGATCACTCATTCACAACACACTGGAAAGAAAGGAACAAGTCAGCAACAACTGATCACTCATTCACAACACACAGGAAAGAAAGGAACAAGTCAGCACCAACTGATCACTCATTCACAACAAACTTTCAATGGACCCAGTGCTACCAAACATCAAAAAAGGAAAGTTGATCATACTTCCAATCATCTTGAAAAACAATGGCTACTTGCTCAAAACTACTCCTGTACAGAACAAAAATAACTATATAATATAAACATAAATAAAATAGATATAATAAAAAGTTCCACGCTGTCCTATTAGAGGTCAGTGCTACATTATATATCAACTGGAATGACACTGACCAGCAATCACTCACTACATAGGTCTTTCACATCTGACCAAACACCTCTGTCCAAAACAACTCTTCCCCTTTCTGAACACTGTGAGCTGTCTCTGCGTGAAATAAATACATCCATCATCATCAACATCATTCCTTTGTCAAGCATTACAGCACCAGCCTTCAGCAATGCAGGCAACCACCCAGGTGTTATCATACACCTGTCTCTCTGATGTTTTGTGAAGGTGACGGATGACAACCTGCTGACCCTGACACAGGCCAGAAGACAAGAGGAGTGACACAGCAGCACACACCAACAGACAGGTCAGCAGTGTCTCACCTGTCAGGGCAGCAGGTGAAGTGAAGGTGACAGATGACAGACTGCTGACCCTGACACAGGCCAGAAGACAAGAGGAGTGACACAGCAGTACACACCAACAGACAGGTCAGCAGTGTCTCACCTGTCAGGGCAGCAGGTGAAGTGAAGGTGACAGATGACAGACTGCTGACCCTGACACAGGCCAGAAGACAAGAGGAGTGACACAGCAGCACACACCAACAGACAGGTCAGCAGTGTCTCACCTGTCAGGGCAGCAGGTGAAGTGAAGGTGACCGGTATGAACTGGGAGGTGTCCGGGTTGGTGGTCAGGTATTTCACTACAGGTCTCACCTCCATTCTCTCCACAGGTACCACTGTCACCTGTCATCAACAATCACTTTCTTCACCTGTCATCAACAATCACTGTCCTATATCATGACCTCACCTGTCATCAACAATCACTTTCCTATATCATGACGTCACCTGTCATCAACAATCACTTTCCTCAACAACCCCCCCCCCCCTCCCTGCCATCACACACACCTCAATAATCCCCCCCCCTCCCTGCCATCACACACACCTCAACAATCCCCCCCCTCTCCCTGCCATCACACACACCTCAATAATCCCCCCCCCCCTCCCTGCCATCACACACACCTCAACAATCCCCACCCCCTCTGCCATCACACGCACCTCAACAATCCCCCCCCCCCCCCTGCCATCACACACACCTCAACAATCCCCCCCTCTGCCATCACACACACCTCAACAATCCCCCCCCCCCTCCCTGCCGTCAACACTTACCTCAGTGTTGGTGACCACGTCAGGGGACACAGTGTAGGCCAGCACAGAGTGACCCACGGACACGGCCCTGCCCACACCTGTCTGTCTGTCCACCTGTACACTGCTGCTGCTGCTGTGCCACACACCTGTTTCACCTGTCATCACAGTGGATCGTTATGTCTCACCTGTCATCATGTCTCACCTGTCATCACAGTGGATCGTTATGTCTCACCTGTCATCACAGTGGATCATTATGTCACACCTGTCATCATGTCACACCTGTCATCACAGTGGATCGTTATGTCTCACCTGTCATCATGTCACACCTGTCATCATGTCACACCTGTCATCACAGTGGATCGTTATGTCTCACCTGTCATCATGTCACACCTGTCACCACAGTGTACAGTTATGTCTCACCTGTCATCATGTCACAACTGTCATCACAGTGTACAGTTATGTCTCACCTGTCATCATGTCACACCTGTCACCACAGTGTACAGTTATGTCACACCTGTCATCATGTCACACCTGTCATCATGTCACACCTGTCACCACAGTGTACAGTTATGTCTCACCTGTCATCATGTCACACCTGTCATCACAGTGGATCGTTATGTCTCACCTGTCATCATGTATCACCTGTCATCACAGTGGATCGTTATGTCTCACTTGTCATCATGTCACACCTGTCATCACAGTGTACAGTTATGTCTCACCTGTCATCATGTCACACCTGTCACCACAGTGTACAGTTATGTCACACCTGTCATCATGTCACAACTGTCATCACAGTGTACAGTTATGTCTCACCTGTCATCATGTCACACCTGTCACCACAGTGTACAGTTATGTCACACCTGTCATCACAGTGGATCATTATGTCACACCTGTCATCATGTCACACCTGTCATCACGTCACACCTGTCATCACAGTGGATCGTTATGTCTCACCTGTCATCATGTCACACCTGTCATCATGTCACACCTGTCACCACAGTGTACAGTTATGTCTCACCTGTCATCATGTCACACCTGTCATCACAGTGTACAGTTATGTCACACCTGTCATCATGTCACACCTGTCACCACAGTGTACAGTTATGTCACACCTGTCATCATGTCACACCTGTCACCACAGTGTACAGTTATGTCTCACCTGTCATGTCACACCTGTCACCACAGTGTACAGTTATGTCTCACCTGTCATCATGTCACACCTGTCATCACAGTGTACAGTTATGTCACACCTGTCATCATGTCACACCTGTCATCACAGTGTACAGTTATGTCACACCTGTCATCATGTCACACCTGTCATCACAGTGTACAGTTATGTCTCACCTGTCATCATGTCACACCTGTCATCACAGTGTACAGTTATGTCACACCTGTCATCATGTCACAGTAATTTTTTCCGGATGCTGGAAACAACAGGATTTTTTTTTCTTCTTTGCTGCCCCATCCTCTGCACTGCTTCAGTGACACGACTCCCACAGTGCTCACCAAGAGTGCCCCCCCCACACCACACCCCTCTGTCTGCCAGCAGTCTACAGGGAAGCACACATCAAGCCACCTGGACGGTGACCTACCTTTGTCAGTGACGAGGGGCGAGGAGAAACACAGGACAGACCCCAGAGCCAGCACAGCGTGGGGCGGGGTGATGGCCGGCTGGACAGGTATGCTGATGTAGTCTGCCACCCAGGGGTTCCTCTTGTCCCACACCTGACACACGTCAACAGTACACACCCCTTTCCACACACCTGACACACAGGTACACAGTACACAGCCCTTTCCACACACCTGACACACAGTACACAGCCCTTTCCACACACCTGACACACAGGTCAACAGTACACAGCCCTTTCCATACACCTGACACACAGGTCAACAGAACACAGCCCTTTCCATACACCTGACACACAGGTCAACAGTACACAGTCCTTTCCACACACCTGACACACAGTACACAGCCCTTTCCACACACCTGACACAGGTCAACAGTACACAGCCCTTTCCACACACCTGACACACAGGTCAACAGTACACAGCCCTTTCCACACACCTGACACACAGGTCAACAGTACACAGCCCTTTCCACACACCTGACACACAGGTCAACAGTACACAGCCCTTTCCACACACCTGACACACAGGTCAACAGTACACAGCCCTTTCCACACACCTGACACAGGTCAACAGTACACAGCCCTTTCCACACACCTGACACACAGGTCAACAGTACACAGTCCTTTCCACACACCTGACACACAGGTCAACAGTACACAGTCCTTTCCACACACCTGACACACAGGTCAACAGTACACAGTCCTTTCCACACACCTGACACACAGTACACAGCCCTTTCTACACACCTGACACACAGGTCAACAATACACAGCCCTTTCCACACACCTGACACAGGTCAACAGTACACAGCCCTTTCCACACACCTGACACACAGGTCAACAGTACACAGCCCTTTCCACACACCTGACACAGGTCAACAGTACACAGTCCTTTCCACACACCTGACACACAGGTCAACAGTACACAGCCCTTTCCACACACCTGACACAGGTCAACAGTACACAGCCCTTTCCACACACCTGACACACAGGTCAACAGTACACAGCCCTTTCCACACACCTGACACACAGGTCAACAGTACACAGCCCTTTCCACACACCTGACACAGGTCAACAGTACACAGCCCTTTCCACACACCTGACACACAGGTCAACAGTACACAGTCCTTTCCACACACCTGACACACAGGTCAACAGTACACAGTCCTTTCCACACACCTGACACACAGGTCAACAGTACACAGTCCTTTCCACACACCTGACACACAGTACACAGCCCTTTCCACACACCTGACACACAGGTCAACAATACACAGCCCTTTCCACACACCTGACACAGGTCAACAGTACACAGCCCTTTCCACACACCTGACACACAGGTCAACAATACACAGCCCTTTCCACACACCTGACACAGGTCAACAGTACACAGTCCTTTCCACACACCTGACACACAGGTCAACAATACACAGCCCTTTCCACACACCTGACACAGGTCAACAGTACACAGCCCTTTCCACACACCTGACACACAGGTCAACAGTACACAGTCCTTTCCACACACCTGACACACACGTCAACAGTACACAGCCCTTTCCACACACCTGACACACAGGTCAACAGTACACACCCCTTTCCACACACCTGACACAGGTCAACAGTACACACCCCTTTCCACACACCTGACACAGGTCAACAGTACACAACCCTTTCCACACACCTGACACACAGGTCAACAGTACACAGCCCTTTCCACACACCTGACACACACGTCAACAGTACACAACCCTTTCCACACACCTGACACACACGTCAACAGTACACAGCCCTTTCCACACACCTGACACACAGGTCAACAGTACACAGCCCTTTCCACACACCTGACACACAGGTCAACAGTACACAGCCCTTTCCACACACCTGACACATAGGTCAACAGAACACAGCCCTTTCCACACACCTGACACACAGGTCAACAGTACATAGCCCTTTCCACACACCTGACACACAGGTCAACAGTACATAGCCCTTTCCACACACCTGACACACAGGTCAACAGTACACAGCCCTTTCCACACACCTGACACACAGGTCAACAGTACACAGCCCTTTCCACACACCTGACACACAGGTCAACAGAACACAGCCCTTTCCACACACCTGACACACAGCTCAACAGTACACAGCCCTTTCTACACACCTGACACACAGGTCAACAGTACACAGTCCTTTCCACACACCTGACACACAGGTCAACAGTACACAGCCCTTTCTACACACCTGACACACAGGTCAACAGTACACACCCCTTTCCACACACCTGACACAGGTCAACAGTACACAGCCCTTTCCACACACCTGACACACAGGTCAACAGTACACAGCCCTTTCCACACACCTGACACACAGGTCAACAGTACATAGCCCTTTCCACACACCTGACACACAGGTCAACAGAATAAACACAGCTCTTTTCTTTTTCAGATGTAATAGGGTTTTTGAGTGATTTCCCATCATTATCTAAGTAACACCATTTTCAATTGTCCTTCTCTCACAGGATTCACCTTATGGATGTGTAACATTTTACAGACAATATCAACAGTACTTACTTTATTCCGTGTCATTTCCTGATAAAAAGTTCTGTGTCTTAAAGCAGTAAAAACAAGTATTATACTGTGCCTAAAACATGGTGGGCAGGGAGGGGAGGGGTGTGGTGAGGGGAGGGGGAGAAGAAAAGGAAAGACAAAAGATAATCCCACCACACATTTTTCTGCAGAGAATGCCGGGGTTCTAAACAAATGACAAGCATCAAGCTGGGTAACGGAAAAGCAG
Organism: Babylonia areolata; assembly: GCF_041734735.1. NCBI lineage: Eukaryota > Metazoa > Mollusca > Gastropoda > Neogastropoda > Buccinidae > Babylonia > Babylonia areolata. The sequence continues at coordinate 1,586,420 of NC_134902.1, read as the reverse complement.
AGTTCAAAGTGAACAAGATTAAAAGTGAAAGGCAGACTTGGAAGTGAACAGAGATCAGAAGTGAAAGGCAGACTTGGAAGTGAACAGAGATTAGAAGTGAAAGGCAGACTTGGAAGTGAACAGAGATTAGAAGTGAAAGGCAGACTTGGAAGTGAACAGAGATTAGAAGTGAAAGGCAGACCTGGAAGTGAACAGAGATTAGAAGTAAAAGGCAGACTTGGAAGTGAACAGAGATTAGAAGAAGTGAAAGGCAGACCTGGAAGTGAACAGAGATTAGAAGAAGTGAAAGGCAGACCTGGAAGTGAACAGAGATTAGAAGAAGTGAAAGGCAGACTTGGAAGTGAACAGAGATTAGAAGTGAAAGGCAGACTTGGAAGTGAACAGAGATTAGAAGAAGTGAAAGGCAGACTTGGAAGTGAACAGAGATTAGAAGTGAAAGGCAGACCTGGAAGTGAACAGAGATTAGAAGTGAAAGGCAGACCTGGAAGTGAAAAGAGATTAGAAGTGAAAGGCAGACTTGGAAGTGAATAGAGATTAGAAGTGAAAGGCAGACTTGGAAGTGAACAGAGATTAGAAGAAGTGAAAGGCAGACCTGGAAGTGAACAGAGATTAGAAGAAGTGAAAGGCAGACTTGGAAGTGAACAGAGATTAGAAGTGAAAGGCAGACTTGGAAGTGAACAGAGATTAGAAGAAGTGAAAGGCAGACTTGGAAGTGAACAGAGATTAGAAGTGAAAGGCAGACCTGGAAGTGAACAGAGATTAGAAGTGAAAGGCAGACCTGGAAGTGAACAGAGATTAGAAGTGAAAGGCAGACTTGGAAGTGAACAGAGATTAGAAGTGAAAGGCAGACTTGGAAGTGAACAGAGATTAGAAGTGAAAGGCAGAGTTGGAAGTGAACAGAGATTAGAAGAAGTGAAAGGCAGACTTGGAAGTGAAAAGAGATTAGAAGAAGTGAAAGGCAGACTTGGAAGTGAACAGAGATTAGAAGTGAAAGGCAGACTTGGAAGTGAACAGAGATCAGAAGAAGTGAAAGGCAGACTTGGAAGTGAACAGAGATTAGAAGTGAAAGGCAGACTTGGAAGTGAACAGAGATTAGAAGTGAAAGGCAGACTTGGAAGTGAACAGAGATTAGAAGAAGTGAAAGGCAGACTTGGAAGTGAACAGAGATTAGAAGAAGTGAAAGGCAGACTTGGAAGTGAACAGAGATTAGAAGAAGTGAAAGGCAGACTTGGAAGTGAACAGAGATTAGAAGTGAAAGGCAGACTTGGAAGTGAACAGAGATTAGAAGAAGTGAAAGGCAGACTTGGAAGGGACCCCGATCAGAAGGAATGACGCCAGTGAATACTTGTGCCGATTCCTGACAGTCTGAACTGCAGGTAACTGACCTTCAGCGTGGTCCGTCCCACCTCGGCCGCACGCACCACCAGGGAACTGTTGGTGGCTCCGCTCGACATGTGGAGCAGGTCATACCTGCAAATCACACACCTCACTTCAACAACATGTATGGAAATCATACACCTCACTTCAACAACATGTATGGAAATCATACACCTCACTCCAACAACATGTATGGAAATCATACACCTCACTCCAACAACATGTATGGAAATCATACACCTCACCTCAACAACAACAACAAAAAAAGAACAACTGTATCAAAACTTGGCCAGTTTGTGGGCTATTTCAAAACGAATGGACAGTGTCTCAAACTGATGCACACAGCACAAAAAGTCGCTGTGTACAAGTGACCCAACCAACACACTCTCCAACAGAAAGTCAGCACGACCCACAGTAACCTGGCAACAACTGACATGTGGCAGTCACACTGACAGGTCTTTCCATCACAGAAACTGCCCATCCACACACCAGCTCCACCCAAAGAAAACTGACATTTTCCCCAGGCTGACAAATCATTTCCAAAATCTTCACACCCACACACTCTGTTGTTACCGGAACACACACACACACACACACTGTTGTTACCTGCACACACACACAAACACACACACACCCCACCTGCTGCAACGGATGCCCAGCTGGACGTTAGTGGCGAAGAAAGTCTCCCCCACGTCGTCATGGTAGGTGACAGAGAAGTGCAGGGTGGTCCCCACAGGTACCGCAGGTAACACGGCGCCGCTCGTCTTCATGGCTGTGTCCAGGTTCAGCATCAGGTAGGACACTGGCTTCACCTGTACAGGTACAGTCATCAGACAGGTAACAATCACTGACAGACAGGTAACACGGCGCCACTCGTCTTCAGGGCTGTGTCCAGGTTCAGCATCAGGTAGGACACTGGCTTCACCTGTACAGGTAGTCATCACTCACTGACAGTCAGCCAAAAAAGGACAAACCCAACAGCCAAGTGGTTGAAGTACCTGTACTGGACTTTCAATCTGAGTGTCTTGGTTTCAAATCCCTAGTGGGTCTAGGGCGGAGATTTTTTTCCGATTTCCCAGGTCAACAGATGTGCAGGCCTGCAAGTGCCTGAACCTTTTCATATATATGCAAGCAAAAGATCAAAAATGCATGTGAAAGATCTCCTGATCCTTGTCAGCATTTAGTGGGTTATGGAAACAAGAATGTTCCCAGCAGGCATACCCAAGAATACCAAGTACGACTGCATGCATGGCAGGGTAAAAAAGTCTTACAAGCCCACATGCATACATCTGAGTGAAAACAGTGACTGCAACCCATGAGTGCAGAAACAGTGATCTGTCTAACTGAAACACCACACCAAAGTCAGTCACGTAACTGGTTTCTAACAGCTGTCAGTTTCCTGTGACTCCTGTGTCACAGGCTGAGAACAAATCTTCACATAATATACACTCAAACATAATCACACCCATGTGCAGAAGAGACAAAATATACTCAAAGCAGTGTAATGGTTTGTAGATTGTCAAATGTAAAAAATAAATAGAAAAATAATTTTCAAAAGTATATGCATCAGTTGGAAGATTACAGATGTGACCCACCAAAAAAAAAACAAACAACATCTGTTCTTTTTCCAGACCAGACTACAAATTTTCCATGCCAAACTGATTAAAAACATGTGCCTATAAACCGCTGATGAAAGAGATTGGTGGATATCATTGTTCAATGTCCACCTAATTCTTTTTTCTTTTCTTTTTTTATATTTTAAATGCATCAAGTTCTTTGTAAATTCGTACTGGTCAGGAGTTTTATTTAAACTCCAAGACTTTTCCACAACCTGAAGGACAAAACATGTTTTTCCCAAAGACTTTTCCTGCCCTGGAAACGGTTCTCTCACTTTTCCTGCCCTGGTTCTCTCACTTCTCCTGCCCTGGAAACGGTTCTCTCACTTCTCCTGCCCTGGAAACGGTTCTCTCACTTCTCCTGCCCTGGAAACGGTTCTCTCACTTTTCCTGCCCTGGAAACGGTTCTCTCACTTTTCCTGCCCTGGAAACGGTTCTCTCACTTTTCCTGCCCTGGAAATGGTTCTCTCACTTTTCCTGCCCTGGAAACGGTTCTCTCACTTTTCCTGCCCTGGAAACGGTTCTCTCACTTCTCCTGCCCTGGAAACGGTTCTCTCACTTCTCCTGGCCTGGTTCTCTCACTTTCCTGCCCTGGAAACGGTTCTCTCACTTTTCCTGCCCTGGTTCTCTCACTTTTCCTGCCCTGGAAACAGTTCTCTCACTTTTCCTGCCCTGGAAACGGTTCTCTCACTTTTCCTGCCCTGGAAACGGTTCTCTCACTTTTCCTGGCCTGGTTCTCTCAATTTTCCAATGACTGTGCATGAACCCTGTCTAACTCCACACTATGCTGTGCACCACGACACTAGGAGAGGAAAGAACAGCTGTGCATGAACCCTGTCTAACTCCACACTATGCTGTGCACCACGACACTAGGAGAGGAAAGAACAGGTATGCATGAACCCTGTCTAACTCCACACTATCCTGTGCACCACGACACTAGGAGAGGAAAGAACAGCTGTGCATGAACCCTGTCTAACTCCACACTATCCTGTGCACCACCACACTAGGAGAGGAAAGAACAGGTACGCATGAACCCTGTCTAACTCCACACTATGCTGTGCACCACGACACTAGGAGTGGAAAGAACAGCTGTGCATGAACCCTGTCTAACTCCACACTATCCTGTGCACCACGACACTAGGAGAGGAAAGAACAGGTATGCATGAACCCTGTCTAACTCCACACTATGCTGTGCACCACATGAGGAGAGGAAAGAACAGCTGTGCATGAACCCTGTCTAACTCCACACTATGCTGTGCACCACGACACTAGGAGAGGAAAGAACAGGTATGCATGAACCCTGTCTAACTCCACACTATGCTGTGCACCACACGAGGAGAGGAAAGAACAGGTATGCATGAACCCTGTCTAACTCCACACTATGCTGTTCACCACGACACTAGGAGTGGAAAGAACAGCTGTGCATGAACCCTGTCTAACTCCACACTATGCTGTGCACCACGACACTAGGAGTGGAAAGAACAGCTGTGCATGAACCCTGTCTAACTCCACACTATGCTGTGCACCACACGAGGAGAGGAAAGAACAGGTATGCATGAACCCTGTCTAACTCCACACTATGCTGTGCACCACCACACTAGGAGAGGAAAGAACAGCTGTGCATGAACCCTGTCTAACTCCACACTATGCTGTGCACCACCACACTAGGAGAGGAAAGAACAGCTGTGCATGAACCCTGTCTAACTCCACACTATGCTGTGCACCACGACACTAGGAGTGGAAAGAACAGCTGTGCATGAACCCTGTCTAACTCCACACTATGCTGTGCACCACACGAGGAGAGGAAAGAACAGGTATGCATGAACCCTGTCTAACTCCACACTATGCTGTGCACCACCACACTAGGAGAGGAAAGAACAGCTGTGCATGAACCCTGTCTAACTCCACACTATGCTGTGCACCACCACACTAGGAGAGGAAAGAACAGCACAGAGGGGTGACCCACCTTGACCAGCAGCACCAGGGTCTGGTTGACGCCAAAGTCCTCCTGAGCCGTGACGTGAACGACGGCCGTGCCGGGGATGGGGCCGGTCACCAGCTGTCCCTTCTTGTCCACCCTCACCACACCCTCCTCCCCGCCCTCACTCACCACCCGGTAACTCACCACTGCCCCCACATCTCTGCACAACATCACACACGTCCACACATTTCATGCCAAACACCATTGATTTTAATTCCTGCACTCACCTCCACCCCCACGTCTCTGCACAACACCACACACTTCCACACATTTCATGCCAAACATCACTGATTTTAATTCCTGCTCTTACCTCTACCCCCACATCTCTGCACAACACCTACATGTTGACAAATTGAAACATTTTTTTATGCTAAATATCACTGATTTTAACTCCTGTTCACACCAACACTGCCCCCACGTTTCTGTACAACACACATACCACACACGTGTTGACAAACTGAGAAATTTCATGCTAAACGTCACTGATATCAATTCCTGCACTCACCACCACAAAACACACACACACCAGGTATCAAAAGGGAGATAATATACTAAGGGACCCAACTAGCCAAGGCTACTTTCTATTTCTCCCTTGGGCCGACAATTATTTATCACAGGACAGGAATCAGACCCCTGTTGAAGTCTGTACCAGAGGGTCATGGTATAGCTAAGTGATTCAACATATATCTATGGAAAAAGAAAAAAAAAAGATAGATTTTTTAATTGATTTTTTGACTCACTTGTGTTAACAAAGTGAGTATGTTTTAACCCGGTGTTCGGTTGTTTGTGTGTGTGTGTGTGTGTATGTGTGTGTGTGTGTGTGTGTGTGTGTGTGTGTGTGTGTGTGTCCGTGGTAAACTTTAACACTGACATTTTCTCTGCAAATACTTTGTCAGTTTACACCAAATTAGGCATAAAAATAGGAAAAATTCATTTCTTTCCAGTCATCTTGTTTAAAACAATATTGCACCTCTGGGGTGGGCACAAAAAAATAAAATATGAAGCCTAATTATATGCAAACTGCATTTACTGTTATATTTATATTTTTTGTATTCTCTAAACTTGGCACTTTGATCTGATATTCTGACACAACAACAAGAGCAGTCATTATTATCATTTTTTGTTCAAACAGGAACTTCTTTTGCTAAGCATGGAAGTTTTATTTATTTGCAAACGTTTTGGTGCAGATAGTAAAAAAGGGAAATTACTCTGTAATTAATGCTAGGGGACTTCATCTTAAACATTACATTTTGAAATTATACTCAATACATAAAAAGCTTGGATTTTTTTTAAAAAGTGTATCACAAGTGAGTCTTGAAGGCCTTGCCTCTCTTGTTTATTGTGTGCCTATAATAATGGGAGTGATTTTGAAAACAGGAAATGGAATGGCAGACTGAAACAAAAACTGAACAAAAAGAACAGGAATACTGAAAACACAACCCCTCCCCCCTTTCCAAAAAACAAAAGAAAAAAAGTGGGCAGACCCTAAGAAAGATCTCACAAATGTCTGTCCAAAAAACAAAAGCAAAAGCAAAAAAACAAAAACCAAAAAAAGCAGCATGTTTTGCTCAAGTATTTCAAACACCACACAGCAGTTTGTACTCACGTTGAGACAGGAACTGAAATGACATGTGATACTGATAGGTACTGTTGGTTTGAGCTCACTTGTATCTGTTACATTTAAATATCGTATGTGTGTGAGTCAATGACCAAATGTGTGTGCGTGTGTGTGTGCGTGTGCGTGTGCGTGTGTGCGCGCACACACATATATTTGCATGGGTGCAAGCAAAGTATCTATATGTGTGTTCATAGATGTATGGGTTGAATGCCATCATTCTTCCAGTGGATCACATGCCGCACACATTACAGAAGCTACTCCCCCCCCCCACCCCCCCCCCGAACCATCCATGACTGGAATGCCCTCCCTGCTGAGACTGTCCAGTCCCCCTCCTTGGACACCTTCACCCCCAAGCTGTCCTGACCACAGTAAACACTAAACCCCTCTGCCTTTTTTTTTTTTTCTTTCCGGTGGCACGGCGATTTGCAGGCCTGCAGCTTCACTTAGGTTGCTACAGGGCCTTGGGCCTGAAGGCCTGAGTGCAGCTCCGCATGCAGTTGCGCCTTAACCGTTAGGGCCAGAATTCTTTTCCCCTCCTCTCTTCTCTCTCCCTCTCCACGCTGCGCAGTTCCCCACATGTCAATAATAGCCGGACTAACGGCTGATGGACATTGCAGGAAGAAGAAGAAGAACATGAAATAAAGAATGACTGCTGAGTCTATAAAAACACCAAATGGAGAAAGTTGATCAAAACTGTGGATTGTAAAATAAAACTCACTTTTGATAAACGGTGTCCAACGTTTCAGACCACAGGTCTGTCTTCAGGGACTGTGTCAGTTGGAAATGATAGTGGAGGTAAAAGAAAGGCTTAGGAAGATTGAGAGAATTCATCAGTACAAGGAGGCGAGGATGAAGAGAGAAGTGAGGAGAGATTCAGGAAGGGGAGAGGGGTAAGGGGGTGGGGGTGGGGGGGGACGAAGATCCAGAATGGGGAAGGAAGGTGGTGGGGGAAAGGGAAATGGAGTGGGTGTGTGTGTGGGGGGGGGGGGATGAACATACTTAAGCTTGACTACGTGATTGCAAATACTGATGTATTTGTGAGAGCATATAAGTATTTGCACATACAAAAATGCCATGTGTTCTTGCAATCTCAAGTTCAATGGAGACTATCAGCAGCAGCTTCTCCCAATCTCAAGTTCAATGGAGACTATCAGCAGCAGCTTCTTCCAATTTCTCAACAAGGGCGGACTCGCAGCATGGACAGGACAGGACTTCCAGACCTCTGCTGGAACTGCACCAGTGGGCCAAAGTATGAATGTATAATTAAATTATATTTTCACCAGTGAAGTTGTGAGCAAACTGGCTGTTAGACTACATGTGTGCATGTTTATGCCAATTCATATGTTGACAGGTAAGGCAGCAGGTAAGAGTGATTCCAGAAGGCAGGTGACCCACTTGTTGGTCTTGAGGAAGGTCTATCTATATCTGACAGGTGAGGCAGCAGGTAAGAGTGATTCCAGGAGGCAGGTGACTCACCTGTTGGTCTTGAGGAAGGTCTATCTATATCTGACAGGTGAGGCAGTGTGCAGAGTGAGACAGGAGGCAGGTGACCCACCTGTTGGTCTTGAGGAAGGTCTATCTATATCTGACAGGTGAGGTAAGAGGGCAAAGTGAGACAGAAGGCAGGTGACCCACCTGTTGGTCTTGAGGAAGGTCTATGTATATCTGACATGTGAGGAAAGAGGGCAAAGTGAGACAGGAGGCAGGTGACCCACCTGTTGGTCTTGAGGAAGGTCTATCTATATCTGACAGGTGAGGTAAGAGAACAGAGTGAGACAGGAGGCAGGTGACCCACCTGTTGGTCTTGAGGAAGGTCTATCTATATCTGACAGGTGAGGCAGTGTGCAGAGTGAGACAGAAGGCAGGTGACTCACCTGTTGGTCTTGAGGAAGGTCTATGTATATCTGACATGTGAGGCAGTGTGCAGAGTGAGACAGAAGGCAGGTGACTCACCTGTTGGTCTTGAGGAAGGTCTATTTATATCTGACAGGTGAGGCAGTGTGCAGAGTGAGACAGGAGGCAGGTGACCCACCTGTTGGTCTTGAGGAAGGTCTATCTATATCTGACAGGTGAGGCAGTGTGCAGAGTGAGACAGGAGGCAGGTGACCCACCTGTTGGTCTTGAGGAAGGTCTATCTATATCTGACAGGTGAGGTAAGAGAACAGAGTGAGACAGGAGGCAGGTGACCCACCTGTTGGTCTTGAGGAAGGTCTATCTATATCTGACAGGTGAGGTAAGAGGGCAGAGTGAGACAGAAGGCAGGTGACCCACCTGTTGGTCTTGAGGAAGGTCTCGGTGCTGGGGGTCAGACGGATCTGACCGTCACACGCCGGGGGACTGGTCAGCTGCAGTTTGTCAAACACCTGGCACACACAGGTACAAACCACGTCACACCTCCATGTCACACCTTTGGTCTTTCTAACTAAAAATGAGGCTGACACACACAGGTACACACCAATCTACACCTCAGTCACGCCTCCATGTCACACCTTTGGTCTTTCTAAATAAAAATGAAGATCAATTGATATCTCAAGCACACTTAACTGTAAATGAATAAAATATATTTAAGTATATGTATTTCCAAATCTTCTCCCATCCTTTACATTTGAAATAAACACACACCTGACATGTCTGTATGTGAACATCACCATACACAACTGCACACAACCACAACAATTCTGTCTCCATACCCACACATCACTCACTGAACGTCATCACACAGGGCACTGGCCTGAAGCTGACTACCTCACATTTTGATTAACACACACCTGTCACACCCCCCACCTGTATCTGGACGTCGTCCCTCAGGGCACTGGTAAATAAACACACACCTGACAACAGACACCTGACAACACCTGTCACACCCCCCACCTGTATCTGGACGTCGTCCCTCAGGGCACTGGTAAATAAACACACACCTGACAACAGACACCTGACAACACCTGTCACACCCCCCACCTGTATCTGGACGTCATCCCTCAGGGCACTGGTAAATAAACACACCTGACAACAGACACCTGACAACACCTGTCACACTCCCCACCTGTATCTGGATGTCGTCCCTCAGGGCACTGGTAAATAAACACACACCTGACAACAGACACCTGACAACACCTGTCACACCCCCCACCTGTATCTGGGCGTCGTCCCTCAGGGCACTGGTAAATAAACACACACCTGACAACAGACACCTGACAACACCTGTCACACCCCCCACCTGTATCTGGGCGTCGTCCCTCAGGGCACTGGTAAATAAACACACACCTGACAACAGACACCTGACAACACCTGTCACACCCCCCACCTGTATCTGGACGTCGTCCCTCAGGGCACTGGTAAATAAACACACACCTGACAACAGACACCTGACAACACCTGTCACACCCCCCACCTGTATCTGGACGTCGTCCCTCAGGGCACTGGTAAATAAACACACACCTGACAACAGACACCTGACAACACCTGTCACACCCCCCACCTGTATCTGGACATCGTCCCTCAGGGCACTGGTAAATAAACACACACCTGACAACAGACACCTGACAACACCTGTCACACCCCCCCACCTGTATCTGGGCGTCGTCCCTCAGGGCACTGGTAAATAAACACACACCTGACAACAGACACCTGACAACACCTGTCACACCCCCCACCTGAATCTGGACGTCATCCCTCAGGGCACTGGTAAATAAACACACACCTGACAACAGACACCTGACAACACCTGTCACACCCCCCACCTGTATCTGGACGTCGTCCCTCAGGGCACTGGTAAATAAACACACACCTGACAACAGACACCTGACAACACCTGTCACCCCCCCCACCTGTATCTGGACGTCGTCCCTCAGGGCACTGGCCTGAAGCTGATGACGACTGCCGTCCTTGGCTCGCACTACCAGCTTGACTGTCACATGACCTGTCTCCTCCGCCACCACCTGCTGGCTGAAACTGTCCTCCACTGGCAGTCGTACCCCCTTCTGTGTCAGACAGCCATCAGTGGTTATGATTTATATAATGATTAACTGTCCTCCACTGGCAGTCGTACCCCCTTCTGCGTCAGACAGCCATCAGTGGTTATGATTTATATAACGATTCAATTGATATTCCTCCATTCCCCCTTCTGCGTCACAGACAGCCATCAGTGGTTATGATTTATATAACGATTCAATTGATATTCCTTCGTACCCCCTTCTGCGTAACAGGGCAATAATAACCATTTATAGTGATTCAATTTATACAGCGCCTTTCCTTGTAAAACACTGACTGATTAATATTGATGCACAGCACCTATCTTCAGTTGCAGACCAAGCTGTGAGCGCTTGACAAACACCGAGTCCTTTACACAACAGGCTCTCTATGTGGGCAGAGCCAACTGACAGCTGCCTTAAGACAGTCATCATTCACTTCCTCACTCACACAGTCAGGCTTCACAATGCACACACACACACACATGTATATCAGAGTGGATCTGACTACAGTATTTTGCCAGGGACAACTCTTGTTGCCATGGGTTCATTTACAGTGTATGACACAAGTGCATTTGAAACATGGGGCCTCGCTTTATCATCTCAACCCAGTGACTAGCATCCAGACCACAACTCAAAGGTGTAGTGGAGGGAGAGAAAACTGTGGCATGTGTGGGATTCAATCCTGTTCACTCACAATCTCTTGATCCCTTGGTGGATAGTGGCATGTGTGGGATTCAATCCTGTTCACTCAGAATCTCTGGATTCCTAGGTAGACAGTGGCATGTGTGGGATTCAATCCTGTACACTCAGAATCTCTTGATTTCTTGGTGGACAGTGGCATGTGTGGGATTCAATCCTGTTCACTCAGAATCTCTTGATTTCTTGGTGGACAGTGGCATGTGTGGGATTCAATCCTGTACGCTCAGAATCTCTGGATTCCTAGGTGGATAGTGGCATGTGTGGGATTCAATCCTGTTCACTCAGAATCTCTTGATCCCTTGGTGGACAGTGGCATGTGTGGGATTCAATCCTGCTCACTCAGAATCTCTGGATTCCTAGGTAGACGGTGGCATGTGTGGGATTCAATCCTGTACGCTCAGAATCTCTTGATTCCTAGGTGGACAGTGGCATGTGTGGGATTCAATCCTGTACGCTCAGAATCTCTGGATTCCTAGGTGGATAGTGGCATGTGTGGGATTCAATCCTGTACGCTCAGAATCTCTTGATCCCTTGGTGGACAGTGGCATGTGTGGGATTCAATCCTGTATGCTCAGAATCTCTGGATTCCTAGGCGGACATGTTACCACTAGGCCACAACTCCACACGACAATGTACAATGTGAAAAGTGAGGTGTGAACCAAACAGGCACAGGTAACTCAGGTCAACAGTACCAGGAGCATCGGACCTCCCAACTGAAAAAAGCAACACGGCAACCGCAGCAAACTTGTAAGCAATACTATGAGCTGCCTGACCCATATGAATATGTCATTAAGCACACAATATATGAGCAATAAGCAGTATTTCATTATAACAACACAAGCACCATTCTTCACTTTCTGCAATTTAGGTCCTGTGAAACCACACACATACACAAGTTAACCGTGTTACCCAAACTAGATATTCTTTTTTTCCCCAAAACAAACCTGGCCCCATGAAGCGAGTGAAGAGGGGTTTGAACACTCACCCCCTGGTAGACAGACTCCAGGTGAAGCACCTCCCGACTGTTGACGGACCATGTGAAGGTCAAAGGTGGCACAGAACCGCCAAAGGAAAACGGAGTCTCGTGTTCCGTCACGCCCATGGCGTACACTGGCATCTGAAAGTTGTCAGTCACACCTTCTGCTGAAATGGGAGTCTAACAGCAACGAGTATTTTGTATTTGTATTTCTTTTTATCACAACAGATTTCTCTGTGTGAAATTCGTGCTGCTCTCCCCAGGGAGAGCGCGTCGCTACACTACAGCGCCACCCTTTTTTTTGTATTTTTTCCTGCGTGCAGTTTTATTTGTTTTTCCTATCGATGTGGATTTTTCTACAGAATTTTGCCAGGAACAACCCTTTTGTTGCCGTGGGTTCTTTTACGTGCGCTAAGTGCATGCTGCATACGGGACCTCGGTTTATCGTCTCATCCGAATGACTAGCGTCCAGACCACCACTCAAGGTCTAGTGGAGGGGGAGAAAATACTGGCGGCTGAACCGTGATTCGAACCAGCGCGCTCAGATTCTCTCGCTTCCTAGGCGGACGCGTTACCTCTGGGCCATCACTCCACTCACTAACAGTATGCTGAATACCATGACCAACGTGTGCAGCAAGGATGTGGGTGTGAGACAGAGCAGCAACAGTGAAACGTCCAACAGTAGCACAGAAAGCCAGCTTCTCTCAACTGACAGCAGCCACACTCACACGTATCATTATCAACTTCTACCTTCAGACAAAGGCTTCTGTGTTCTGAAATTCAAAACAGAACTAAACGCAGCTTTATTCCAAATCTAGCAATTAGTCATGTCACTCAATAAAATGTATGACAGAGAATGTGTGCATATGACACCTAATAATGTTACTGTAGGTCTATGATTTATTGAAGTTTGATATTTTACATGTATTGCTTTAACTGTGATTACTGTATGTGTATGACAGTGATTATTCTATGTGTGATTTAATTCAGATGAACATTTCAGCATCTGACATCTTTTCAGTATACATACTGAGAGTGAGAAAATCAGAGTGAAGTGCCTTTCCCTAGGACACAACACCATGCCCAAACTGGGCCTCAACCTCTGGATCATACCACTTCCCTAGGACACAACACCATGCCCAAACTGGGCCTCAACCTCTGGATCATACCACTTCCCTAGGACACAACACCATGCCCAAACAGGGCCTCAACCTCTGGATCATACCACTTCCCTAGGACACAACACCATGCCCAAACTGGGCCTCAACCTCTGGATCATACCACTTCCCTAGGACACAACACCATGCCCAAACTGGGCCTCAACCTCTGGATCATACCACTTCCCTAGGACACAACACCATGCCCAAACTGGGCCTCAACCTCTGGATCATACCACTTCCCTAGGACACAACACCATGCCCAAACAGGGCCTCAACCTCTGGATCATACCACTTCCCTAGGACACAACACCATGCCCAAACTGGGCCTCAACCTCTGGATCATACCACTTCCCTAGGACACAACACCATGCCCAAACTGGGCATCAACCTCTGGATCATACCACTTCCCTAGGACACAACACCATGCCCAAACTGGGCATCAACCTCTGATCATAGCACTTTTCTAGGACACAACACCATGCCCAAACTGGGCATCAACCTCTGGATCATAGCACTTCTCTAGCACACAACACCATGCCCAAAATGAGCATCAACCTCTGGATCAAAAGTCCTCAAGTTAATTCAGTCTACCACAGCACCTCCGCACTCTCCTGAATGCAAATGACAAATCAAACGGAGGTCTTTACTTTCAGGTTGTACTGTCTTTAGTATAAACACAACACACTACTCATACACATTTCTGTATCTGACTCTAAACAATCACTGTCATCTCCTTCAAGAACCAACACAACCCTTTCACACAGCATACCCGGGTTCCAGTCTGCAGACGGGACAGGGGGGCGTAGATCCTGATTCCTTGCAGTGGCACCACGTTCACTATGGCGTCATCCTGAGATCATAAACCACACGCGTTACATAAACCACACGTTACATAAACCACACGCGTTACATAAACCACACGTTACATAAACCACGCATGTTACATAAACCACACGTTACATAAACCACACGCGTTACATAAACCACACGTTACATAAACCACAAGCAGGTTAAGTGAGAAACAGCAAGATGTCTTAACACTCTGCCAAGTACAAGACCCCAAACACACACTCCCTGGGGCACTTTTTACAGGTTCAAATCAACGTTGAAATAAGTTTCCTTTCCTATCATAATCTACCTTTTAGCTGTGTATGGGGGGTAGTAGGAACAGATGGTGTGGTGTGGTGTGGTGTGGTGTGGTGTGGTGTGGTGTGGTGTGGTGTGGTGTGGTGTGTGGAGTGGTGTGGTGTGGTGTGGTGTGGTGGGGTGTGGTGGGGTGTGTGGTGTGGTGTGGTGTGGTGTGATGTGTGTGTGGTGTGTGTGTGGTGTGGTGTGGTGGGGTGGTGTGGTGCGTGGTGTGGTGTGTGGTGTGGTGTGTGTGTGGTGTGGTGTGGTGTGGTGTGGTGTGGTGTGGTGTGGTGTGGTGTGGTGTGGTGTGGTGTGGTGTGGTGTGGTGTGTGTGTGTGTGTGTGTGTGTGGTGTGGTATGGTTTGGTGTGTGTGTGTGTGTGTGTGTGTGTGTGTGTGTGGTGTGGTGTGGTGTGGTGTGGTGTGGTGTGTGTGTGTGTGTGTGTGTGTGTATGTGTGTGTGGTGTGGTATGGTTTGGTGTGTGTGTGTGTGTGGTAGAGTATGGTGTGGTGTGTGTGTGTGGTGTAGTGTGGTAGGGTGTGGTGTGGTGTGGTGTGGTGTGGTGTGGTGTGGTGTGGTGTGGTGTGGTGTGGTGTGGTATGGTTTGGTGTGTGTGTGTGTGTGTCTGGTGCAGTATGGTATGGTGTAGCGTGGCATATATAAATATACGTGAGTACATGCACCACGTACACATTCATATTTACAGCATCAAAGAGAAAACAAGGAAGAGTAAGGGAAACAACTGAGCAAAAAGGAGCAGCGACCAACAAGCAGGGGTTATCCTTCCTTCCTTCCCCCAAACCCCACACAGACGACAAGCACCGACAGACAGACAGACAGACAGCTGGCCGGTCACCTGCGAATACACGATGGTGTGTCCAGTCATGGGGTCCACACCCACCGCCCTCCCCACCACCCGCGTCCACCCCAAGGTCAAGGCCTCCAGCAGGCCGCTGGAGGACACGGAGGACACGTCGGAGTTGTCGATGGAGAACTGGACAGTGCTCTGTGGCTGTGGGCCTCCCACTGCTATCACCTGTCAACCCACACAGTGCTTTACCTGTCAACCACACACAGTGCTCTGTGGCTGTGGGCCTCCCACTGCTATCACCTGTCAACCCACACAGTGCTTTACCTGTCAACCACACACAGTGCTCTGTGGCTGTGGGCCTCCCACTGCTATCACCTGTCAACCCACACAGTGCTTCACCTGTCAACCACACACAGTGCTCTGTGGCTGTGGGCCTCCCACTGCTATCACCTGTCAACCCACACAGTGCTTCACCTGTCAACCACACACAGTGCTCTGTGGCTGTGGGCCTCCCACTGCTATCACCTGTCAACCCACACAGTGCTTCACCTGTCAACCACACACAGTGCTCTGTGGCTGTGGGCCTCCCACTGCTATCACCTGTCAACCCACACAGTGCTTCACCTGTCAACCACACACAGTGCTCTGTGGCTGTGGGCCTCCCACTGCTATCACCTGTCAACCCACACAGTGCTTTACCTGTCAACCCACACACAGTGCTTCACCTGTCAACCACACACAGTGCTCTACCTGTCAACCACACACCTGTCAACCACACACAGTGCTCTTCCTGTCAACCACACACCTGTCAACCACACACAGTGCTCTACCTGTCAACCACACACCTGTCAACCACACACAGTGCTCTTCCTGTCAACCACACACAGTGCTTTACCTGTCAACCACACACAGTGCTCTACCTGTCAACCACACACCTGTCAACCCACACACAGTGCTTTACCTGTCAACCACACACAGTGCTCTACCTGTCAACCACACACAGTGCTCTACCTGTCAACCACACACCTGTCAACCACACACAGTGCTCTTCCTGTCAACCACACACAGTGCTTTACCTGTCAACCACACACGCTGCTTTATTATAGAAGAAACAGAAATAAAGATGTTCAACAGATACGTATGATGTATAAAAAATATACATATAAACCTTTAAGAAAAAAAATTTAAGAGCTTTTAATCAATCAACCCCTATATTTCAACACAGCTGGGATGCTCCATTCAAAGAGAAACAGTTTATTCTGACTGGTTATACCTCAGGACAAATGAACATTATAAAGTTGTACAGGTAAGTGAAAACAGAGGCAGCAAACATGAAGTACCTTACCTGGAACCTGGCGCCAATGATCAGTGTGATGTTCTTGGGTTCCAGACGAAGTGGGGGGAACACCTAAAAAAACAACAACAAAAAAACACCAAAAATAATAACACAAAGTAAATGAAATTTTTTTTTTTTTAAACATCACAAAAAAGCAGCACAAATTTACTTGGCAGAGAGTAATGCACAACTATATTCTTGTAGAAAAAATTTCAGTAGTTTCGTTTTCTCCACATAGGCGGATAGTAGTTTGCACAGGACAGGAATGTCAGACCCCTGCCGGAGTCTGCACTAGTTGGGTCATGGTTAAGTATGTGTAATTAAATTGCAGTTTAATCAGCTAACACCTCAAGACATGTTCAGAACAGCTGCTGAGAGCTGCAGAAGACAGACAGGTATACAGAACAGAGCACAGCACCTCCTACAGACCAGACTCCCCACACAGGTGTCACGTTGTGCGTTGGGCAGGGTGGCAGTGGCACTGAGGTACACTGTGTGACGTGATGTGACATGATGTGACCTGACATGACATGACATGACAACACACAGTGACATACCTCCACAGGTCTGGGGACGCTGAAGACAGTGTGTGCGTTGGGCAGGGTGGCAGTGGCACTGAGGTACACTGTGTGACATGTGATGTAACGTGATGTGACGTGGTGTTATGTGATATGACGACACACAGTGACATACCTCCACTGGTTTGGGGACACTGAAGACAGTGTGTGCATTGGGCAGGGTGGCAGTGGCACTGAGGTACACTGTGTGGTGTGGTGTGATGTGATGTGGTGTTATGTGATATGACGACACACAGTGACATACCTCCACAGGTTTGGGGACACTGAAGACAGTGTGTGCGTTGGGCAGGGTGGCAGTGGCAGACAGGGTGGTGTGACCCACCACCGCTCCGTGCACTGTGTACTGTGCTGTCACCTGGTCCCTGGCCGGTCCCTCCACTGGTCTGGAACAGTCATGATGATGATGATAATGATAATGATGGTGATGGTGATGGTGATGATGATAATGACGGTGATTATGATGGTGATGATGATGATGATAATGACAAAGATAATGATAATAATAATAATAACAATAATCATAACACAGCACTGTCAAACTTTTCAAAACACTTTCCAAGATTTCAGACACAAAGGACACAGAGACACACACACACACATCCCCCACCCACCCACAGACAGACTCACACACACTCAAATTAGAGACCCATTCACACACACACACACACACACACACAGGACAGACCTGAGAGTGACAATGTCAGAAGCAGGCTCCAGCTTCAGTCCCATCAGTGTGAAGAAACTGGACAGCAGGGGGTGACCATGTACATCCAACACCTGTACTGTGGCCGTCACCTCCTTCCCTACCTCCACCTGTACAACACAGTACAACACAGTACAGTACAACACAGTACAGTACAACACAGTACAGGACAGCAGGGGGTGACCATGTACATCCAACACCTGTACTGTGGCCGTCACCTCCTTCCCTACCTCCACCTGTACAACACAGTACAGTACAACACAGTACAACACAGTACAGGACAACACAGTACAGTACAACACAGTACAGGACAACAGGGGGTGACCATGTACATCCAACACCTGTACTGAGTCACCATTCATACAATACACCAGTAAGCACCAATATAATACACCACAATACACCTGTCACCATCACATCTGAAAGCTATCGCCATCATACACACTACACACACTGCACATCCACACACTGGTTTACACACTACACACGCACGACACACACACTACACATCTCACCTTGTCAATGACGGCCACATGGATACTGCTGACGCCAGACACATAGACAGTGGCCGAGGGGTGAGAGTCCACCTCCAGACACAGGTCATACACTGTCATGCTGTGGGACCCGTCCTTCAGGGGGCTGATCTGTGTGACACACGTCACCTTCTGTTATCACTCACACACTGCTGATGTTATTGGATCATATTCCTTCAGGGGGTTGATCTGTGTGACACACATCACCTGTTATCACTCACACACTGCTCATGTTATTGGATCATATTCCTTCAGGGGGTTGATCTGTGTGACACACGTCACCTTCTGTCATCACTCACACACTGCTGATGTTATTGGATCATATTCCTTCAGGGGGTTGATCTGTGTGACACACGTCACCTGTTATCACTCACACACTGCTCATGTTATTGGATCATATTCCTTCAGGGGGTTGATCTGTGTGACACACATCACTCACACACTGCTGATGTTATTGGATCATATTCCTTCAGGGGGTTGATCTGTGTGACACACGTCACCTTCTGTTATCACTCACACACTGCTGATGTTATTGGATCATATTCCTTCAGGGGGTTGATCTGTGTGACACACATCACCTTCTGTTATCACTCACACACTGCTGATGTTACTGGATCATATTCCTTCAGGGGGTTGATCTGTGTGACACACGTCACCTGTTATCACTCACACACTGCTGATGTTATTGGATCATATTCCTTCAGGGGGTTGATCTGTGTGACACACGTCACCTGTCATCACTCACACACTGCTGATGTTACTGGATCATATTCCTTCAGGGGGTTGATCTGTGTGACACACGTCACCTGTTATCACTCACACACTGCTCATGTTATTGGATCATATTCCTTCAGGGGGTTGATCTGTGTGACACACATCACTCACACACTGCTGATGTTATTGGATCATATTCCTTCAGGGGGTTGATCTGTGTGACACACATCACCTGTCATCACTCACACACTGCTCATGTTATTGGATCATATTCCTTCAGGGGGTTGATCTGTGTGACACATGTCACCTGTCATCACTCACACACTGCTGATGTTATTGGATCATATTCCTTCAGGGGGTTGATCTGTGTGACACATGTCACCTGTCATCACTCACACACTGCTGATGTTATTGGATCATATTCCTTCAGGGGGTTGATCTGTGTGACACACGTCACCTGTCATCACTCACACACTGCTCATGTTATTGGATCATATTCCTTCAGGGGGTTGATCTGTGTGACACACATCACCTTCTGTTATCACTCACACACTGCTGATGTTATTGGATCATATTCCTTCAGGGGGTTGATCTGTGTGACACACGTCACCTGTCATCACTCACACACTGCTGATGTTACTGGATCATATTCCTTCAGGGGGTTGATCTGTGTGACACACGTCACCTTCTGTCATCACTCACACACTGCTGATGTTATTGGATCATATTCCTTCAGGGGGTTGATCTGTGTGACACACGTCACCTGTCATCACTCACACACTGCTCATGTTATTGGATCATATTCCTTCAGGGGGTTGATCTGTGTGACACACGTCACCTGTCATCACTCACACACTGCTCATGTTATTGGATCATATTTATCACTGGTGCTCACACCCCAGTCCACCACACAGCGCCTTGTCAGGCCTAAAAACTGTAACTGGTCCCACAGAACCTTTCAAAAAAAAATCCACAAAACAAAAATAAAAGAGATAAATATAACCGGAGAGGTTTTACTTCTTCAGCTGAACCAACCTGGAATTTACTGCCTTTTTCAGGCCTGCACTCACAACCTTTCAAACAAACCTGAAAACATTCCTTTTCAAGCAGACTCTACACAACAAAGGCACTCCTTTCCATATCTCTATTATATCGATCCGTATCTATTCCTTCTGTGTGTGTGTGTGTGTGTGTGTGTGTGTGTGCGCGCGCACGCGCGTGCGTGTGTGTGTGTATGTGTGTATGTGTGTGCATGTGCATGTGTGCGTGCGTGTGTATGTGTGTCTGTGTGTGTGTGTGTGTGTGTGTATGTGTGTGTGTGCGTGCGTGTGTCTGTGTGTTCGTGTGTGTGTGTGTGTGTGTGTGTGTGTGTGTTCATGTGTGTATGTGTGTGTGTGCATATGTGTCTGTGTTCATGTGTGTGTGTGTGTGCATGTGTGTGTCTGTGTTCATGTGTGTGTGTGTGTGTGTGTGCTTGCTCTTGTGTGCCTTGTGTCTGACAGACGTGCTGCTGTAAAGCACACTGTGAGGTTTCAAAATGCTATATCAATGTACTACTGCTATAATTACTGTCGCAATGGCGCGGTAAACAGTGATCACACACAGTAAAAATCTATCACATACAAGCAAGAGCAACACACCCCGAACACAGAAGCAGCCATTTCACAGAAACATAGTAAAATGCTATTTTCGGGGTAAACTTTTCATGCTTTGAACCGATCCATCTGCATGCTGGGTGATCTGGCAGGTAACAGGTGAAATCAACGGGCAATCATTCTCTCCATCCAACACTACTCACCAGAACCCCTTTGGACTTGGAGACGTAGGAAGCCTTCATCACCTGGGAGTCTACCTGAGGCAGGTGGAAATAGCCTGACCCCCTCTCCACACTGATCATCACCTGGTGGATGACAACATGTTTTACACCTTTTGGACAACAATCTTTTCTTTCTTTGTGATGGTGGTGGGGAGGGGCGTGGGAGGTTCCCCAGAATTTGGTACATTTTGTTTTCTATGAGGGTGAAGAAGATTCTGATACTGATGAATGACAACGAGGGTGATGAAGATTCTGATACTGATGAATGACAATGAGGGTGATGAAGATGGTGATACTGATGAATGACAATGAGGGTGATGAAGATGGTGATACTGATGAATGACAATGAGGGTGATGAAGATGCTGATACTGATGAATGACAATGAGGGTGATGAAGATACTGATGAATGACAATGAGGGTGATGAAGATGCTGGTGAATGACAATGAGGGCGATGAAGATTCTGATGAATGACAATGAGGGTGATGAAGATGCTGATGAATGGCAATGAGGGTGATGAAGATGCTGATGAATGACAATGAGGGTGATGAAGATACTGATGAATGACAATGAGGGTGATGAAGATACTGATGAATGACAATGAGGGCGATGAAGATTCTGATGAATGGCAATTAGGGTGATGAAGATGCTGATGAATGACAATGAGGGTGATGAAGATTCTGATACTGATGAATGACAATGAGGGTGATGAAGATGCTGATGAATGACAATGAGGGCGATGAAGATTCTGATGAATGACAATGAGGGTGATGAAGATGCTGATGAATGACAATGAGGGTGATGAAGATTGTGATACTGATGAATGACAATGAGGGTGATGAAGATGCTGATACTAATGAATGACAACGAGGGGGATATACATGTAGGATTACCTCTATATGGTCAGTCAGATATACATGTAGGATTACCTCTATATGGTCAGTCAGATATACATGTAGGATTACCTCTGTATGGTCACAGTAAGATATACATGTAGGATTACCTCTGTATGGTCACAGTAAGATATACATGTAGGATTACCTCTATATGATCAGTGAGATTTACATGTAGGATTACCTCTATATGGTCACAGTCAGATATACATCTAGGATTACCTCTGTATGGTCACAGTCAGATATACATCTAGGATTACCTCTATATGGTCACAGTCAGATATACATGTAGCATTACCTCTATATGATCACAGTAAGATATACATGTAGGATTACCTCTATATGATCAGTGAGATTTACATGTAGGATTACCTCTATATGGTCACAGTCAGATAGACATGTAGAATTACCTCTATATGGTCAGTCAGATATACATTTAGGATTACCTCTATATGGTCACAGTGAGATATACATGTAGCATTACCTCTATATGGTCACAGTCAGATATACAGGTAGGATTACCTCTATATGGTCACAGTCAGATATACATGTAGCATTACCTCTATATGGTCACAGTCAGATATACATGTAGCATTACCTCTATATGGTCACAGTCAGATATACATGTAGCATTACCTCTACATGGTCACAGTCAGATATACATGTAGCATTACCTCTATATGGTCAGTCAGATATACATGTAGCATTACCTCTACATGGTCACAGTCAGATATACAGGTAGCATTACATCTACATGGTCACAGTCAGATATACATGTAGCATTACCTCTACATGGTCACAGTCAGATATACATGTAGCATTACCTCTACATGGTCACAGTCAGATATACATGTAGCATTACCTCTATATGGTCACAGTCAGATATACATGTAGCATTACCTCTATATGGTCACAGTCAGATACACAGGTAGCATTACCTCTACATGGTCACAGTCAGGTATACAGGTAGAATTACCTCTACATGGTCACAGTCAGATATACATGTAGCATTACCTCTATATGGTCACAGTCAGATATACATGTAGCATTACCTCTACATGGTCACAGTCAGATATACATGTAGCATTACCTCTATATGGTCACAGTCAGATATACAGGTAGAATTACCTCTATATGGTCACAGTCAGATATACATGTAGCATTACCTCTATATGGTCACAGTCAGATATACATGTAGCATTACCTCTACATGGTCACAGTCAGATATACATGCAGCATTACCTCTATATGGTCACAGTGAGATATACATGTAGAATTACCTCTACATGGTCAGTCAGATACACAGGTAGAATTACCTCTACATGGTCAGTCAGATATACAGGTAGAATTACCTCTACATGGTCACAGTCAGATATACATGTAGAATTACCTCTATATGGTCACAGTCAGATATACATGTAGCATTACCTCTACATGGTCACAGTCAGATATACATGTAGAATTACCTCTACATGGTCCCTGCCTGTTTACCTTGTTGGAGGGATGGTTGAAGATGGACACGGTGTCAGGGGAGATAACTGCCTCCTCCACCAGCAGCAATTCCAGAGACTTGCTGATGCGAGGACTGATCTTCTCCTGCAGGCATTCAGACATACATGCACTGCACAACTAGGGAACAACAACAACAACAACAACAATGATGATGATGATGATGATGATGATGACAGATGTATTCACATGCATGCCAAACTCTGAAACACAGGAATGAAAACAGAACCTTTCCATGGAAGGCTGGAGCCACTATGGTTGGAGAAGAGAGGGGTGGAGAGTAGTGATTTGGGGAAGCAGGTTGGGCTTTAAGGCCACACTTCAAACAGCTGAGTGCAGCAATTGGACAAAAAAACACTACAACAAATATATATACCCAACAAAACCAATGATCAGTAACAAAAGCAAATATCATAGCCAACAAAACTAAGGAATAACTACAACAAATAAATATACCCAACAAAACTAAGGAATAACTACAACAAATAAATATACCCAACTAAGGAATAACTACAACAAATGTGTATAGCCAACAAAACTAAGGAATAATTACAACAAATGTGTATAGCCAACAAAACTAAGGAATAACTACAACAAATGTGTATAGCCAACAAAACTAAGGAATAATTACAACAAATGTGTATAGCCCACAAAATTAAGGAATAACTACAACAAATGTGTATAGCCAACAAAACTAAGGAATAATTACAACAAATGTGTATAGCCAACAAAACTAAGGAATAATTACAACAAATGTGTATAGCCAACAAAACTAAGGAATAACTACAACAAATGTGTATAGCCAACAAAACTAAGGAATAACTACAACAAATGTGTATAGCCAACAAAACTAAGGAATAACTACAACAAATGTGTATAGCAAGCAAAACAAAGAATTAACAACAACAAATATATAAAACTAACAAAGTTATGAAACATACAAATCAAACCAAATGACCAGAATATCAGAGTGATGAGTCACACCATTTACAACAGCTTCAAGTCAACAACCAAAAAACACAGACAACGGCCACTAACACTATATTTGACGAGGGTTACACCATTTACAACAGCTTCAAGTCAACAACCAAAAAACACAGACAACGGCCACTAACACTATATTTGACGAGGGTTACACCATTTACAACAGCTTCAAGTCAACAACCAAAAAACACAGACAACAGCCACTAACACTATACTTGGTAACTCAAAGTAAACAGTTCTGAAATACATACATGAATGAAAACATTCCAAAGCATAAACTGCAATATTTGTTATCAAATGAAAATGACAGAACATTATAAAGGAACTAACACAAAGCAAACTAAGATCACCCCAACCACCCAGTCATGGGGTCTGGTCTGCTTTCTACCTGTGTGCTGTAATAGAAGACCTTGTACTGTCCAGCTCTCCCTGCGTTTCGAATCACTACATCCCTCCACCAGTCCTCATCAACTATCTACATGTCTACCCACACCTGTCTACACCCCTACAGGTGACACCCTACTGCTGTCTAGCTGTGTACTGTGATAGATACATCCCTCCACCAGTCCTATCAACTATCTACATGTCTACCCACACCTGTCTACACCCCTACAGGTGACACCCTACTGCTGTCTAGCTGTGTACTGTGATAGATACATCCCTCCACCAGTCCTCATCAACTATCTACATGTCTACCCACACCTGTCTACACCCCTACAGGTGACACCCTACTGCTGTCTAGCTGTGTACTGTGATAGATACATCCCTCCACCAGTCCTCATCAACTATCTACATGTCTACCCACACCTGTCTACACCCCTACAGGTGACACCCTACTGCTGTCTAGCTGTGTACTGTGATAGATACATCCCTCCACCAGTCCTCATCAACTATCTACATGTCTACCCACACCTGTCTACACCCCTACAGGTGACACCCTACTGCTGTCTAGCTGTGTACTGTGATAGATACATCCCTCCACCAGTCCTCATCAACTATCTACATGTCTACCCACACCTGTCTACACCCCTACAGGTGACACCCTACTGCTGTCTAGCTGTGTACTGTGATAGATACATCCCTCCACCAGTCCTCATCAACTATCTACATGTCTACCCACACCTGTCTACACCCCTACAGGTGACACCCTACTGCTGTCTAGCTGTGTACTGTGATAGATACATCCCTCCACCAGTCCTCATCAACTATCTACATGTCTACCCACACCTGTCTACACCCCTACAGGTGACACCCTACTGCTGTCTAGCTGTGTACTGTGATAGATACATCCCTCCACCAGTCCTCATCAACTATCTACATGTCTACCCACACCTGTCTACACCCCTACAGGTGACACCCTACTGCTGTCTAGCTGTGTACTGTGATAGATACATCCCTCCACCAGTCCTCATCAACTATCTACATGTCTACCCACACCTGGCTACACCCCTACAGGTGACACCCTACTGCTGTCTAGCTGTGTACTGTGATAGATACATCCCTCCACCAGTCCTCATCAACTATCTACATGTCTACCCACACCTGGCTACACCCCTACAGGTGACACCCTACTGCTGTCTAGCTGTGTACTGTGATAGATACATCCCTCCACCAGTCCTCATCAACTATCTACATGTCTACCCACACCTGGCTACACCCCTACAGGTGACACCCTACTGCTGTCTAGCTGTGTACTGTGATAGATACATCCCTCCACCAGTCCTATCAACTATCTACATGTCTACCCACACCTGTCTACACCCCTACAGGTGACACCCTACTGCTGTCTAGCTGTGTACTGTGATAGATACATCCCTCCACCAGTCCTATCAACTATCTACATGTCTACCCACACCTGTCCACCAGCCTACAGGTGACACCCTACCTGGATGGAGACGTCGGCAGTCCTCAGGTACTCCTTTTTGTAGCCACTGATGGTGGCCGTCACCACCACTGTCCCTGTCCGGCCCTCAGGTCGCAGGGTCTGGTAAACTGCAGAAAAAAGGATGGAACTGGAATCTTCTTTTTTCTATAACTTTTTGTTTTTGTTTTGCAAAGACATGTATGAACTATACAGAAAACAGCATGAACAAGCACTAACATCCAATGAGCATTAAAAGAAAAAAGACCAGATAGAAAGATTAGAAAAAATTAAATAAAATAAAGGAAATTTTCTTCCTAAAATTACATTTAACTAACATACTAACCGTGACCCACTAGTGCAGACTCCGGCAGGGGTCTGACATTCCTGTCCTGTGCAAACTACTATCCGCCTATGTGGAGAAAACGAAAGTAGCTACGGTCGATAACCTCCCAAAGTAGGTTACCTCCCCTGTGTATCCCTGACTAGCGCCCTCTTTTAATAACAAAAATTTTAAAAGAAAAAATAGAATAACTCGCTACTTGACCAATCCTTCCATCAATCAATGTTGACAACAGTGAGAGTAGTAGGGGTGATGATTTCAATAACTATGACACTTTTAACAGCACTAACGGAAATGATCAAAACATATCAATAATAATGAAAGCAGTTATAACGTAGCAACAGCGACTCAGTCAAGACAAAAGCGGGTGATAGCATTACAGTATCCCAACATGGAGCAATGGGTATACCACTTCTGCGTCACTTTTTATTTATGATTGTTGCTGATCACACAGGGCCATAACAGGGCTGAAGACCTAAAACACAAGGGATGTATACAGCTGACTGAAAACATTTTAAGAAAGAGAATGTTCGGGATACAAACAATGAAAAAGCTGTCACACACCACATCAATTTCAAAGGATAAAGAGTTATCTGTTAGATATAATAAAAATCCAATGTCATAAGTGGTCAAGTTCAGAGGATTAAAAATGATCTCCGTTACAATCACAGAGTCCATCGTCATAACTGGAGAGAAACAAGTGCTGACGTGACTCCTGCTGTATGGAAACGTCTTGTAAAGTGGTGGCAATATTTTTCATTTTTCTATCAAAGTGGATTTTTCTGCAGAATTTCGCCTGGGACAACCCTTTTGTTGCCGTGGGTTCTTTTACATGCGCTAACTGCATGCTGCACACGGGACCTCGGTTTATCGTCTCATCCGCTTGCAGACTTGATCCCTATCCACACCACCACATCAGCTGCAGGAAGGAAAACATAAATCCAATACGACCAACATCATCCAATCAGTGTGGACTGCAGGACTCACATCGCAGGGCGCCATTCCCATCGTCAGAGGTGACCACCTCGGTGTACAGCTGGTTGGGGTGAAGCACAGAGGCCAGCCCGGAGCCGGGCACCGACCATTCCAGCAGCAGGGAGGAGAAGTTGTCGAAGCGTCGTCCGCTGCTGTCCGTCAGCGCCACCTGCAGGCGTAGGTCCTTCTCACAGTGAACCGGCATCTGTGGGACAGCACACAGTTATAGGTGAAAGATCCATAAACAGAATTCTCACAGTGAACTGACATCTGTGGGACAGCACACAGTTATAGGTTAAAGATCCATAAACAGAATTCTCACAGTGAACCACCATCTGTGGGACAGCACACAGTTATAGGTTAAAGATCCATAAACAGAATTCTCACAGTGAACCACCATCTGTGGGACAGCACACAGTTATAGGTTAAAGATCCATAAACAGAATTCTCACAGTGAACTGACATCTGTGGAACAGCACACAGTTATAGGTTAAAGATCCATAAACAGAATTCTCACAGTGAACCGGCATCTGTGGGACAGCACACAGTTATAGGTTAAAGATCCATAAACAGAATTCTCACAGTGAACCGGCATCTATGGGACAGCACACAGTTATAGGTTAAAGATCCATAAACTGAATTCTCACAGTGAACTGACATCTGTGGGACAGCACACAGTTATAGGTTAAAGATCCATAAACTGAATTCTCACAGTGAACCGGCATCTGTGGGACAGCACACAGTTATAGGTTAAAGATCCATAAACAGAATTCTCACAGTGAACTGACATCTGTGGGACAGCACACAGTTATAGGTTAAAGATCCATAAACAGAATTCTCACAGTGAACTGACATCTGTGGGACAGCACACAGTTATAGGTTAAAGATCCATAAACTGAATTCTCACAGTGAACCGGCATCTGTGGGACAGCACACAGTTATAGGTTAAAGATCCATAAACAGAATTCTCACAGTGAACTGACATCTGTGGGACAGCACACAGTTATAGGTTAAAGATCCATAAACAGAATTCTCACAGTGAACTGACATCTGTGGGACAGCACACAGTTATAGGTTAAAGATCCATAAACTGAATTCTCACAGTGAACCGACATCTGTGGGACAGCACACAGTTATAGGTTAAAGATCCATAAACAGAATTCTCACAGTGAACCGACATCTGTGGGACAGCACACAGTTATAGGTTAAAGATCCATAAACAGAATTCTCACAGTGAACCGACATCTGTGGGACAGCACACAGTTATAGGTTAAAGATCCATAAACAGAATTCTCACAGTGAACCGACATCTGTGGGACAGCACACAGTTATAGGTTAAAGATCCATAAACTGAATTCTCACAGTGAACCAGCATCTGTGGGACAGCACACAGTTATAGGTTAAAGATCCATAAACTGAATTCTCACAGTGAACCGCCATCTGTGGGACAGCACACAGTTATAGGTTAAAGATCCATAAACAGAATTCTCACAGTGAACCGACATCTGTGGGACAGCACACAGTTATAGGTTAAAGATCCATAAACAGAATTCTCACAGTGAACTGACATCTGTGGGACAGCACACAGTTATAGGTTAAAGATCCATAAACAGAATTCTCACAGTGAACCGACATCTGTGGGACAGCACACAGTTATAGGTTAAAGATCCATAAACTGAATTCTCACAGTGAACCGACATCTGTGGGACAGCACACAGTTATAGGTTAAAGATCCATAAACAGAATTCTCACAGTGAACCGACATCTGTGGGACAGCACACAGTTATAGGTTAAAGATCCATAAACAGAATTCTCACAGTGAACCGGCATCTGTGGGACAGCACACAGTTATAGGTTAAAGATCCATAAACAGAATTCTCACAGTGAACCGACATCTGTGGGACAGCACACAGTTATAGGTTAAAGATCCATAAACAGAATTCTCACAGTGAACTGACATCTGTGGGACAGCACACAGTTATAGGTTAAAGATCCATAAACAGAATTCTCACAGTGAACCGCCATCTGTTGGACAGCACACAGTTATAGGTTAAAGATCCATAAACAGAATTCTCACAGTGAACTGACATCTGTGGGACAGCACACAGTTATAGGTTAAAGATCCATAAACTGAATTCTCACAGTGAACCACCATCTGTGGGACAGCACACAGTTATAGGTTAAAGATCCATAAACAGAATTCTCACAGTGAACTGACATCTGTGGGACAGCACACAGTTATAGGTTAAAGATCCATAAACAGAATTCTCACAGTGAACCGACATCTGTGGGACAAAATGAACTGCTGAATGTCATACCAATTAAACTGCATTACTGAACACTCATTACAAAAAAAAAAAAGATTTTAAGTAAAA
The DNA here is from genome assembly GCF_041734735.1 of Babylonia areolata. Classification (NCBI taxonomy): domain Eukaryota; kingdom Metazoa; phylum Mollusca; class Gastropoda; order Neogastropoda; family Buccinidae; genus Babylonia; species Babylonia areolata. The sequence continues at coordinate 1,556,464 of NC_134902.1, read as the reverse complement.
AAAAAAAAAAAAAAAAAAAAAAAAGCAGTTGCTATTTCCTCAAAAAGTATTTTTCCCAAATAAAAGGCCGTTATATAAAATATATATTGAAAAAAAAAATAAATAAATAATACATTACACAAACAAAAAACACATAAGGTTAAAGTGATGTCTAACACCAACACAAACATCACTCCGGACAAAGTCTAGCTACAGGGTACTGGCACATACAGACCCACACACACATTGTGGACAAAGTCCAGTAACACATCAACGGCAAACACAAAATGGACAAACTTCAGTGACACAGCAATGACCCACACAGACCCACACACACACTGGACAAAGTCCAGCAACACAGCACAGCAATGACCCACACACACACTGGACAGAGTCCAGCAACACAGCACAGCAATGACCCACACACACACTGGACAGAGTCCAGCAACACAGCAATGACCCACACAGACCCACACACACACTGGACAAAGTCCAGTAACACAGCAATGACCCACACACACAAACCAGACAAAGTCCAGTAACACAGCAATGACCCACACAGACCCACACACAAACTGGACAAAGTCCAGTAACGCAGCAATGACCCACACAGACCCACACACACACTGGACAGAGTCCAGCAACACAGCAATGACCCACACAGACCCACACACACACTGGACAAATTCAATAACACAGCAATGACCCACACAGACCCACACACACACTGGACAAAGTCCAGCAACACAGCAATGACCCACACAGACCCACACACACACTGGACAAAGTGCAGCAACACAGCAATGCCCACAGACTGGACAGAGCCCAGGAGGACACAGTGCTGACTGACCGGGAGGTGTGTTTCATGGGTGACAGGACAGGGGGGCAGGGCCGGGTCCTGGGTCAGTATGGGCTGCAGGTGGAGCTCCACTGGCCGCGCACACACCACCCTGAAATGACACACCCTGTGTTCATGCACCTACACGTGTTCAACACAGAAAGGACACACCCTGAAAATGACACACCCTGTGTTCATGCACCTACACGTGTTCAACATGGAAAGGACACATCCTGAAAATGACACACCCTGTGTTCATGCACCTACATGTGTTCAACATGGAAAGGACACACCCTGAAAATGACACACCCTGTGTTCATGCACCTACATGTGTTCAACACGGAAAGGACACACCCTGAAAATAACACACTCTGTGTTCATGCACTGATACATGTGTTCGACACAGAAAGGAAACATCTTGAAAATGACACACCCTGTGTTCATGCACTGATACATGTGTTCAACACAGAAAGGACGCACCCTGAAAATGACACACCCTGTTTTCATGCACGGAGACATAAGTTTAACACAGAAAGGATGCACAGCATTTTCCCTCAGTGGGTCCATACCATGTTTAAAAAAAAAAAAGAAAAGAAAGAAAAAAAAAAAAAAGAGTAAAAAATGAATATTTAAACAGAGTGAAAATAATGGGAAAAAAAAATAGATGAATAAAATAATATATATTTATGGGGAAAAAAAACTTTTGTAAATAGGTATTCAGAATTACAATATCTTTCTTTTGTGATAAGCACTTAGAATTATAGCTATGGGTTTCTTTTGTGATAAGCACTTAGAATTATAGGCAACAGGTTTCTTTCGTGATAAGCACTTAGAATTATAGGCAACAGGTTTCTTTCGTGATAAGCACTTAGAATTATAGCAATAGTTTCTTTTGTGATAAGCATTTAGAATTACAGCAAATAGGTTTCTTTCGTGATAAGCACTTAGAATTACAATAACAGGTTTCTTGCCCTTAGAATTATAGGCAATAGGTTTCTTTCATGATAAGCACTTAGAATTATAGCAATAGGTTTCTTGCCCTTAGAATTATAGCAATAGGTTTCTTTCATGATAAATACTTAGAATTATAGCAACAGGTTTCTTGCCCTTAGAATTATAGCAATAGGTTTCTTTCATGATAAATACTTAGAATTATAGCAATAGGTTTCTTGCCCTTAGAATTATAGCAATAGGTTTCTTGCCCTTAGAATTATAGCAATAGAATTATAGCAATAGGTTTCTTGCCCTTAGAATTATAGCAATAGGTTTCTTTTGTGATAAGCACTTAGACTTACAATTCATTCCTTTTGTGATTAGCTCTTTGAATTACAGCACCACATTTCTTTGGTGACAAGCAGTCAGGTTTACAGTGAGAAGTGTACAGTGTGTGACCCACTCACCGGACAGAGGCCCTCTCAGTGACAGGGAACTGGTTCTGGGCCGTCACTCCGTTGCCCACGTTCAGGGTCAGCACCTGCACAGGCATCACTACGCTTTACTTCAGTTTTTCATTGCTACGCGTGACTTGTGCTTCACCGCTGTTTTTCATTGCTACACACTTGACTTACGCTTTACCGCTGTTTTTCATTGCTACACTTGACTTACACTTTTACCGCTGTTTTTCATTGCTACACTTGACTTACACTTTTACCGCTGTTTTTCATTGCTACACTTGACTTACGCTTCACAGCTGTATTTCAATCGCTACACTTGACTTACGCTTCACAGCTGTTTTTCATTGCTACACACTTGACTTACGCTTCAGCTGTTTTTCAATGCTACACTTGACTTATACTTCACTGCTGTTTTTCATTGCTACACTTGACTTATACTTCACTGCTGTTTTTCATTGCTACACTTGACTTATACTTCACTGCTGTTTTTCATTGCTACACTTGACTTATACTTCACTGCTGTTTTTCATTGCTACACTTGACTTACGCTTCACTGCTGTTTTTCATTGCTACACTTGACTTACGCTTCACCGCTTTACACTTGACATCAATTTTTCATCGCTACGCTTCACAGCAGTTTTTCATTACTACACTTGACATCAATTTTTCATCACTACGCTTCACAGCAGTTTTTCATTACTACACTTGACATCAATTTTTCATCACTACGCTTCACAGCAGTTTTTCATTACTACACTTGACTTCAGTTTTTCAACACTACGCTACGTTTTTCATCACTAAGCTTGACATCTTTTTTTTTTTTTTTTTTGCTGCTTTGCCTCTTTCCAAACTGTCCTATGTGTACACACAAACTATTATACAATTAGTATATCATCAGTTAGCCAGTTTCATGGCTACTGTAGTCTGTAGGCACATTCATACTAAACACACGTGCATGTATGCACACACACACATGAACACACAACTTTCATTTCTCTGATCTAATATCACAAAGTGGAAAGATGCAAGACTTAAGACTTCTAATACACACTCACATCCAAATACACATCGCTCTTTTCATCATTTTCCATTCATAACTCCTGATCAATTATCTCTGGATGGCTTTTTTTTCAAATATTTATTAAAATCTCTTCTCTTTTTTTCTGACCATCATCACCAAAATGTATCCGTGCAGTGTAAAGAAGGGAACTAAGTGGTACAGGAGAACAACAGAAGAGAGACAACTCACCTGCTCTCCAAAATCTCTGCACAACACATGGAAGGTGTGGATGCCTCCTGGGAAAAAAAAAAAAAAACAAAAAAATCAGTAGCAATTCAATGAAAATCCATGGATTTATTCCCCATGCTTTGTTCAGTATCTTTCTGATCCCTGCACCATTTTCACAGTCCTTGCCTTACTCATCCAGAGAAAAACCACTACTGGAAACTGGCCTGGACACACTGTGCTATTCTTACAAACTCTTTTTTTTTTGTATTATTAACATTCCCGCATAACTGATTATAATTTTTTTTTTTTTTACACTAGCATTCCTGCATGATTGACAACATTTCATTGTCTAACATTAATACCCCTTAATATTTGATAACGTTTATTTTTTTTAATACAAAAGTGTTCCTAAACAATTGATATTGTTTGATTATTTAACAATATTCCTGCAAAATCGATATTTCATCAAAGGGTTGTCATCTTTTCAATACCAGTGTCAATATAAGGGTTGGGGTTTTGGGGTTTTTTGTTGTTGTTGTTGTTACAAATATTTATCTTGGGACAGGCTGAACAAGCAAAACAACAAACAAAAACCACAAAAAATGTCTTCCTAAGATGCTTGACCGTTAGAGTCATGCACAGGAAACATAACTAAAGCTTCAAGACACATGTGCACTACTGTATGTGTCCATGCACACACGCACTGACATCCAAATGGATTAGTAAAGATGTATTTCACCATTTTTTACAACTGGTTTCTAAGGAAAATGTCTCATGTTCTTCAAGTTCTCAGCCAAGTGATACAGTGTTGATTATATGATCATCAGATGACTACATTCAAGGAAAACATCTACATGTTCAGTCATCAAGTCTTTTTTCCATGTGATTATAAACATACGAGGCACTCCATTCCATGGATCCACATCAATTTCATCCACATGGATGCAATAGTTTGTGTGTGTGTGTGTGTGTGTGTGTGTGTGTGTGCGCGCACACGGGGTGTGCATGTGTGTGTATGTGTGCGCGTGCCTTGGCATGTGCAAGTAAGTGAACTGTGCTTTTTAAAAAATGTTTACAGTCTCTCTTTGACTGTTTTTCAACTGTTATCAGTGTGAGGCGGCCTCTTTGTGGTTGGGAGTCATCAGCTATCAACAACCTTTTCTGTCAGCCTATTTCCACATTGATGTCTGTCAGCCTATTTCCACATTAATGTGGGAGACAGACAGGTACATCTGAAAAGGGACGATTATCCGCATGGATTTTGCTTATACATGTGAAGCAGAAAATACATGTAGCCATGAAACCAACATGATATAACATACTGACGTTTATACAGAGGCAAAGACATGAGAAGTGAATACCTACGAAGAGGATTTCTGATTACACATGGGAGGTATGGGGGACGGTATCTAAATGAAGAAGTAATTGTTCCTTCACCAAAAAGCAGAAATTCCAGAAGGGAAAAGCAATGGTGCTGTGTGGTGCAGGATTAAAACTTGTCGTTCAACCACAGTTAGCCAGTGACACTTGCATAGAACAATTGTGGTCAGATGACAAATTTGAGTGTAGCTGAATGTTTGTGGCCAGATGACAAACTTGATTTACCAACCAAAAACAAGCGCCCATAAAGAAGCATTTCTTATTCAAAACGTACTGCTTCATCCATAATGCAAAGCAAGGAGAACGAGAAAAAAAAATGTTATCAACAAAAACCTTCAACTGAATACACACAGTGAGACACACACAAGTCTGTCCATTCCCATTGGTCTGTCCATTCCTCCAAACACAAAACAGTATATCTGAACAGTGATGCATCCTGTGGCAATCAGTTCAGCATGTGCCGACGTATGTGTGGGTGTGCATGTCAAGCGTCATTCACCCTCAGCACAGAAATGATCCAATGTTTTATTCCAAGCCATCTACTCATCTACAGCGCTGATTATAGTTTTCTACATGATAGCGCCAAGGCTCACTTCAAAATATCCGGTGGAAATGCAAATTAGCAAAAGCAAAAAATAATCAAAATCATTCAAATGAATAAAGCAATACTTGGTTTTTGTCTTTAAACGGTATCCAAACCATACAGTGTATACACATACACTGACTTGCACACACATCATTCTCCTCCATGTGGTGACATGGACGCTGAAAAATGTGCTGTTTGCTGCTACTTGCTGTCTGATGCAAACAGACTGCTTCATACCCAAGGCTCCTATAAAGTTCAAAGTGTTGGGAGTTCCAAGGACCTTTTCATCGTAATTCTAGTGGGTTCCTAGACCCCCTTCATAGTGTCACTATGATGCTCAACATTCTGGGGTTAAAAATGATAAAAGGTGGGGTCAAATCAAAGGTACCTCAAGACTCAGCTAAAAACATGACGTTTTGAGTTTTACACTCTCTGTCAAGTGGAGAACATTCTGATCAAAGGGGCAGTAATGTCCTGTTGTTCTCAATGTCTGGGTTTCTCTTCTTTGGATCAGACACTCTCAGTCTGACTGAACCTCCACACAGGGTTTTCAATCTTTTCAATCTCCATTCTGGAACAGGCAGTGCGTCCTGTTCATTTTCAGAGAGCTAGGGACAGATAGTTATGTGTCATCATTATATTCTGTTAGCCAGGGACACATAGTTATGTGTTATCATTATATTCTGTTATCCAGGGACACATAGCTATGTGTTATCATTATATTCTGTTATCCAGGGACACATAGTTATGTGTCATCATTATATTCTGTTATCCAGGGACACATAATTATGTGTCATCATTATATTCTGTTATCCAAGGACACATAGTTATGTGTCATCATTATATTCTGTTATCCAGGGACACATAGTTATGTGTCATCATTATATTCTGTTATCCAGGGACACACAGTTATATGTCATCATTATATTCTGTTATCCAGGGACACATAGTTATGTGTCATCATTATATTCTGTTATCCAGGGACACACAGTTATGTGTTATCATTATATTCTGTTATCCAGGGACACATAGTTATGTGTCATCATTATATTCTGTTATCCAGGGACACATAGTTATGTGTCATCATTATATTCTGTTATCCAGGGACACACAGTTATGTGTCATCATTATATTCTGTTATCCAGGGACACACAGTTATGTGTCATCATTATATTCTGTTAGCCAGGGACACACAGTTATGTGTCATCATTATATTCTGTTATCCAGGGACACACAGTTATGTGTCATCATTATATTCTGTTAGCCAGGGACACACAGTTATGTGTCATCATTATATTCTGTTAGCCAGGGACACACAGTTATGTGTCATCATTATATTCTGTTATCCAGGGACACACAGTTATGTGTCATCATTATATTCTGTTATCCAGGGACACACAGTTATGTGTCATCATTATATTCTGTTATCCAGGGACACACAGTTATGTGTCATCATTATATTCTGTTAGCCAGGGACACACAGTTATGTGTCATCATTATATTCTGTTATCCAGGGACACACAGTTATGTGTCATCATTATATTCTGTTATCCAGGGACACATAGTTATGTGTCATCATTATATTCTGTTATCCAGGGACACACAGTTATGTGTCATCATTATATTCTGTTATCCAGGGACACATAGCTATGTGTTATCATTATATTCTGTTATCCAGGGACACATAATTATGTGTCATCATTATATTCTGTTATCCAGGGACACATAGTTATGTGTCATCATTATATTCTGTTATCCAGGGACACATAGTTATGTGTCATCATTATATTCTGTTATCCAAACTCCACAGGGCAGAAAGCCTCCCTCACACTCCATCCACAGGCTTGTCAACGCAGTTTGCAGCGATCAGGAAACACTACAGACTATAGGTGCCACAGCCCTTATTGACTAAATTATGCCATGATTTTTCATCCAGCTTTTAATACACATATACGGCTTTCATGAATGCCAGTGCTGTGCGAAAACTTTGCCATTCCAGTTGCAACACAAATAATTAGGCCATGACAGTTATACTAATAGTTGCAACACAAATAATTAGGCCATGACAGTTATACTAATAGTTGCAACACAAATAATTAGGCCATGACAGTTATACTTATGTTCACACACAAAGCACATTCTGCTGAAAGTCATGGTGACATTCTGGATCAAGTCCTGATGTAACACAGCAGATCAGAAATGTGTCTATTAAGTGTCGAGTCCTGATGCAGTGTAGGTCATAGATAAAACTGTATAGGATCAGGTCCAGATGTACCGAAAGATCAGAAAATAAGACTGTGGAGTATCAGGCACTGATGTAGCATAGCAGATCAAAAATGTGGCAGTCCTCATAAGTTTGATTATACGTCTTGATGTGGTACTGAGGTAAGAAACGAGACTATAGGATCAAGAACAGAGGTCAGAAATGAGACGATAGGATCAAGAACTGATGAAGTGTAGGTCAGATATGAGACGATAGGATCAAGAACTGATGTAGTGTAGGTCAGATATGAGACGATAGGATCAAGAACTGATGAAGTGTAGGTCAGATATGAGACGATAGGATCAAGAACTGATGAAGTGTAGGTCAGATATGAGACGATAGGATCAAGAACTGATGTAGTGTAGATCAGATATGAGACGATAGGATCAAGAACTGATGAAGTGTAGGTCAGATATGAGACGATAGGATCAAGAACTGATGAAGTGTAGGTCAGATATGAGACGATAGGATCAAGAACTGATGAAGTGTAGGTCAGATATGAGACGATAGGATCAAGAACTGATGAAGTGTAGGTCAGATATGAGACGATAGGATCAAGAACTGATGAAGTGTAGGTCAGATATGAGACGATAGGATCAAGAACTGATGTAGTGTAGATCAGATATGAGACGATAGGATCAAGAACTGATGAAGTGTAGGTCAGATATGAGACGATAGGATCAAGAACTGATGTAGTGTAGATCAGATATGAGACGATAGGATCAAGAACTGATGAAGTGTAGGTCAGATATGAGACGATAGGATCAAGAACTGATGAAGTGTAGGTCAGATATGAGACGATAGGATCAAGAACTGATGTAGTGTAGATCAGATATGAGACGATAGGATCAAGAACTGATGTAGTGTAGGTCAGATATGAGACGATAGGATCAAGAACTGATGAAGTGTAGGTCAGATATGAGACGATAGGATCAAGAACTGATGAAGTGTAGGTCAGATATGAGACGATAGGATCAAGAACTGATGAAGTGTAGGTCAGATATGAGACGATAGGATCAAGAACTGATGAAGTGTAGGTCAGATATGAGACGATAGGATCAAGAACTGATGTAGTGTAGGTCAGATATGATACTATAGGGTCAGAAATATGACTGGAGGATCTCAAACTGACACATGTAAAACCATGTCCTGATGTAGCATAGGTCAGAAGTGTGACTATGTGACAATGTAGAATCATGTCCTGATGTAGCATAGGTCAGAAGTGTGACTATGTGACAATGTAGAACGATGTCCTGATGTAGCATAGGTCAGAAGTGTGACTATGTGACAATGTAGAATCAAGTCATGATGTAGCATAGGTCAGAAGTGTGACTATGTGACAATGTAGAATCATGTCCTGATGTAGCATAGGTCAGAAGTGTGACTATGTGACAATGTAGAACGATGTCCTGATGTACCATAGGTCAGAAGAGTGACTATGTGACAATGTAGAACGATGTCCTGATGTACCATAGGTCAGAAGAGTGACTATGTGACAATGTGGAATCAAGTCATGATGTAGCATAGGTCAGAAGTGTAACTATGTGACAATGTAGAATCAAGTCCTGATGTAGCATAGGTCAGAAGTGTGACTATGTGACAATGTAGAACGATGTCCTGATGTAGCATAAGTCAGAAGTGTGACTATGTGACAATGTAGAACGATGTCCTGATGTAGTATAGGTCAGAAGTGTGACTAAGTGACAATGCAGAATCATGTCCTCATGTAGCATAGGTCAGAAGTGTGACTATGTGACAATGTAGAATCATGTCCTGATGTAGCATAGGTCAGAAGTGTGACTATGTGACAATGTAGAATCATGTCCTGATGTAGCATAGGTCAGAAGTGTGACTATGTGACAATGTAGAACGATGTCCTGATGTAGCATAAGTCAGAAGTGTGACTATGTGACAATGTAGAACGATGTCCTGATGTACCATAGGTCAGAAGAGTGACTATGTGACAATGTAGAACGATGTCCTGATGTACCATAGGTCAGAAGAGTGACTATGTGACAATGTGGAATCAAGTCATGATGTAGCATAGGTCAGAAGTGTAACTATGTGACAATGTAGAATCAAGTCCTGATGTAGCATAGGTCAGAAGTGTGACTATGTGACAATGTAGAACGATGTCCTGATGTAGCATAAGTCAGAAGTGTGACTATGTGACAATGTAGAACGATGTCCTGATGTAGTATAGGTCAGAAGTGTGACTAAGTGACAATGCAGAATCATGTCCTCATGTAGCATAGGTCAGAAGTGTGACTATGTGACAATGTAGAATCATGTCCTGATGTAGCATAGGTCAAAAGTGTGACTATGTGACAATGTAGAATCATGTCCTGATGTAGCATAGGTCAAAAGTGTGACTATGTGACAATGTAGAATCATGTCCTGATGTAGCATAGGTCAGAAGTGTGACTAAGTGACAATGCAGAATCATGTCCTCATGTAGCATAGGTCAGAAGTGTGACTATGTGACAATGTAGAATCATGTCCTGATGTAGCATAGGTCAGAAGTGTGACTATGTGACAATGTAGAATCATGTCCTGATGTAGCATAGGTCAGAAGTGTGACTATGTGACAATGTAGAATCAAGTCCTGATGTAGCATAGGTCAGAAGTGTGACTATGTGACAATGTAGAACGATGTCCTGATGTAGCATAAGTCAGAAGTGTGACTATGTGACAATGTAGAACGATGTCCTGATGTACCATAGGTCAGAAGAGTGACTATGTGACAATGTAGAACGATGTCCTGATGTAGCATAGGTCAGAAGAGTGACTATGTGACAATGTGGAATCAAGTCATGATGTAGCATAGGTCAGAAGTGTAACTATGTGACAATGTAGAATCAAGTCCTGATGTAGCATAGGTCAGAAGTGTGACTATGTGACAATGTAGAACGATGTCCTGATGTAGCATAAGTCAGAAGTGTGACTATGTGACAATGTAGAACGATGTCCTGATGTACCATAGGTCAGAAGTGTGACTATGTGACAATGTAGAATCAAGTCCTGATGTAGCATAGGTCAGAAGTGTGACTATGTGACAATGTAGAATCAAGTCCTGATGTAGCATAGGTCAGAAGTGTGACTAAGTGACAATGCAGAATCATGTCCTGATGTAGCATAGGTCAGAAGTGTAACTATGTGACAATGTAGAATCATGTCCTGATGTAGCATAGGTCAGAAGTGTGACTATGTGACAATGTAGAATCATGTCCTGATGTAGCATAGGTCAGAAGTGGAACTATGTGACAATGTAGAATCATGTCCTGATGTAGCATAGGTCAGAAGTGTGACTATGTGACAATGTAGAATCATGTCCTGATGTAGCATAGGTCAGAAGAGTGACTATGTGACAATGTAGAACGATGTCCTGATGTAGCATAGGTCTGAAGTGTGACTATGTGACAATGTAGAATCAAGTCCTGATGTAGCATAGGTCAGAAGTGTGACTATGTGACAATGTAGAATCAAGTCCTGATGTAGCATAGGTCAGAAGTGTGACTATGTGACAATGTAGAACGATGTCCTGATGTAGCATAAGTCAGAAGTGTGACTATGTGACAATGTAGAACGATGTCCTGATGTACCATAGGTCAGAAGAGTGACTATGTGACAATGTAGAACGATGTCCTGATGTAGCATAGGTCAGAAGAGTGACTATGTGACAATGTGGAATCAAGTCATGATGTAGCATAGGTCAGAAGTGTAACTATGTGACAATGTAGAATCAAGTCCTGATGTAGCATAGGTCAGAAGTGTGACTATGTGACAATGTAGAACGATGTCCTGATGTAGCATAAGTCAGAAGTGTGACTATGTGACAATGTAGAACGATGTCCTGATGTAGCATAAGTCAGAAGTGTGACTATGTGACAATGTAGAATCAAGTCCTGATGTAGCATAGGTCAGAAGTGTGACTAAGTGACAATGCAGAATCATGTCCTGATGTAGCATAGGTCAGAAGTGTGACTAAGTGACAATGCAGAATCATGTCCTGATGTAGCATAGGTCAGAAGTGTAACTATGTGACAATGTAGAATCAAGTCCTGATGTAGCATAGGTCAGAAGTGTGACTAAGTGACAATGCAGAATCATGTCCTGATGTAGCATAGGTCAGAAGTGTGACTAAGTGACAATGCAGAATCATGTCCTGATGTAGCATAGGTCAGAAGTGTGACTAAGTGACAATGCAGAATCATGTCCTGATGTAGCATAGGTCAGAAGTGTAACTATGTGACAATGTAGAATCAAGTCCTGATGTAGCATAGGTCAGAAGTGTGACTAAGTGACAATGTAGAATCATGTCCTGATGTAGCATAGGTCAGAAGTGTGACTAAGTGACAATGTAGAATCATGTCCTGATGTACCATAGGTCAGAAGTGTGACTATGTGACAATGCAGAATCATGTCCTGATGTAGTATAGGTCAGAAGAATGACTATGTGACAATGTAGAATCATGTCCTGATGTAGCATAGGTCAAAAGTGTGACTATGTGACAATGCAGAATCATGTCCTGATGTAGCATAGGTCAGAAGTGTGACTATGTGACAATGTAGAACGATGTCCTGATGTAGCATAGGTCAAAAGTGTGACTATGTGACAATGCAGAATCATGTCCTGATGTAGCATAGGTCAGAAGTGTAACTATGTGACAATGTAGAATCAAGTCATGATGTAGCATAGGTCAGAAGTGTGACTATGTGACAATGTAGAATCAAGTCCTGATGTAGCAAGGTCAAAAGTGTGACTATGTGACAATGTTGAATCATGTCCTGATGTAGCATAGGTCAAAAGTGTGACTATGTGACAATGTAGAATCATGTCCTGATGTAGCATAGGTCAGAAGAGTGACTATGTGACAATGTAGAATCATGTCCTGATGTAGCATAGGTCAGAAGTGTGACTATGTGACAATGTAGAATCATGTCCTGATGTAGCATAGGTCAGAAGTGTGACTATGTGACAATGTAGAATCATGTCCTGATGTAGCATAGGTCAGAAGTGTGACTATGTGACAATGTAGAATCATGTCCTGATGTAGCATAGGTCAGAAGTGTGACTATGTGACAATGTAGAACGATGTCCTGATGTAGCATAGGTCAGAAGTGTGACTATGTGACAATGTAGAATCATGTCCTGATGTAGCATAGGTCAGAAGTGTGACTATGTGACAATGTAGAATCAAGTCCTGATGTAGCATAGGTCAGAAGTATGACAATGTAGAATCATGTCCTGATGTAGCATAGGTCAGAAGAGTGACTATGTGACAATGTAGAATCATGTCCTGATGTAGCATAGGTCAGAAGTGTGACTATGTGACAATGTAGAATCAAGTCCTGATGTAGCAAGGTCAGAAGAGTGACTATCAGGCCAGAGCATGATCAGCAGCGTTCCATTTCCTCCACTCTTACCTGCATGTCTTTTTACCAGGCCTGTGAAAAGCAAACAGGTATCACACCAAACTGAATTCTCTCATACTGGTTGTTACATCAAGGACAAACAATGAATTCACTCATACTGGTTGCTACATCAAGGACAACCAATGAATTCACTCATACTGGCTGTTACATCAAGGACAACCAATGAAATCACTCATACTGGCTGTTACATCAAGGACAAACAATGAATTCACTCATACTGGTTGCTACATCAAGGACAACCAATGAATTCACTCATACTGGCTGTTACATCAAGGACAACCAATGAAATCACTCACACTGGCTGTTACATCAAGGACAAACAATGAAATCACTCACACTGGCTGTTACATCAAGGACAAACAATGAATTCACTCATACTGGTTGTTACATCAAGGACAAACAATGAAATCACTCACACTGGCTGTTACATCAAGGACAAACAATGAAATCACTCACACTGGCTGTTACATCAAGGACAAACAATGAAATCACTCATACTGGCTGTTACATCAAGGACAAACAATGAAATCACTCATACTGGTTGTTACATGAAAGACAAACAACCTTTAAAAGAAGCAATCTTATGTGTTCCCAGATGTTAATGTGTTGACATGTATTTGAAGTCGATGCGCTGACACAGATTTCAAATCTTAATGTTTTAATCCTTTCTGTAACTGACACTAAACCAAGCAAGGAAAGAAATGGATTTTGAAGGTAATAAATATCTCCACAACATCATTCATTCAGTCCGTATGATTTCTGTTTCAATAATCTGCCAAAAGCAAACATGCCTGAGACAAAACTCAAGAAAAATACACCTAAAACAAGGGTCATGCCAAACTTATAATTTTCACTGAGTTCCGAGATGTAATTTGAGTGAAAGTTCATAAAGGAAAATTCATATGCGAAAGCATCGTGTTATGTCTAAATATACATGTATACTATAAACAATTTTGGTGTAAACAGTATTTCATTCATGAAACGTATCCAAGTACAATACACTGCATACGTGAGCAACAACCAGCATAGCATTTAGCTTGCTCAAAACATGTAAATTACACAATACATTGACAGCAATAACAAAATTGACTAAAAGTGAAATAAGATTCTACTCCTGTACAACAGAATGCACAACATACATGCCTTTTGTACGAGAGAGAGAGAGAGAGAGAGACAGACAGATATATGGAATTAAAAGAAAAACGACTGATACATCAAAGCAGAGCTTACTTTCTATTTTCATGTGGTTAGTTTATATATCTGTTCACACTATTCTTAGACTCAAAATAAATCGAATCAAAACATATGACTTCACATTTGTCACAACGATCTGAACAGATAATCCAGCTAAAGAGGGGGGAGAGAATAATTTACTAGAATGCACCAGAACATCAACACACATAAGCGCGTGCGCGCTCTCTCTCTCTCTCACTCACTCACTCACACACTCACTCACTCACTCACTCACACACTCACTCACTCACTCACTCACTCACTCACTCACTCACTCACTCACTCACTCACTCACTCACTCACTCACACACACACACACACACACACACACACACACACACACACACACACACACACACACAGAGAAACCAATGGCTGGTACAAATGGACATCCAACAGCTTTTTCTGACCAGTCCAAAATACATCAGTTCCACTGACAGAACTGATTGCTGACACTGTCTACAATATTTCAGAGCCACTGACACAACACAGACTTATGGCTGACACTGTCTACAATATTTCAGAGCCACTGACACAACACAGACTTATGGTTGACACTGTCTACAATATTTCAGAGCCACTGACACAACACAGACTTATGGCTGATGCTGTCTACATTATTTCAGAGCCATTGGCATAACACAGACTTATGGCTGACGCTGTACAATATTTCAGAGCCACTGACACGACACAGACTTACGGCTGACGCTGTCTACAATATTTCAGAGCCACTGACACAACACAGACTTATGGCTGACGCTGTCTACAACATTTCAGAGCCACTGACACAACACAGACTTATGGCTGACGCTGTCTACAATATTTCAGAGCCACTGACACAACACAGACTTATGGCTGACGCTGTCTACAATATTTCAGAGCCACTGACACAACACAGACTTATGGCTGACGCTGTCTACAATATTTCAGAGCCACTGACACAACACAGACTTATGGCTGACGCTGTCTACAATATTTCAGAGCCACTGACACAACACAGACTTATGGCTGACGCTGTCTACAATATTTCAGAGCCACTGACACAACACAGACTTACGGTTGACGCTGTCTACAATATTTCAGAGCCACTGACACAACACAGACTTATGGCTGACGCTGTCTATAACATTTCCGAGCCACTGACAGCACACCAACTTACGGTTGATGCCAGTGTGACCAGCCTGTTGAGAAGACACCAGACTGGACTCTTTGGGTTCCACTGAAATAATACAGTTGACATTTCACCATCAATGGAATCAACACCACATATACCTAGACCTACATCTTATATGTTATATGTACATACGCATGGTCAAGTATATATGTGTTTTTCAGTTTTTGTAAGTATTTTCACTGATGTGATTTTTCTGCGCACGCGCGTACACACACACACACAAGTTTAAATAAACAAAGGACCACATCAGTGTGCTCATCACTCACACAGGTGGAACAACAGAATCACGCCATCACTCACACAACAGGACCACACCATCACTCACACAACAGGACCACACTATCATTCACACAACAACAGGACCACACCATCACTCACACAACAACAGGACCACACCATCACTCACACAACAACAGGACCACACCATCACTCACACAACAGGACCACACCATCATTCACACAACAACAGGACCACACCATCACTCACACAACAACAGGACCACACCATCACTCACACAACAACAGGACCACACCATCACTCACACAACAACAGGACCACACCATCATTCACACAACAACAGGACCACACCGTCATTCACACAACAACAGGACCACACCATCACTCACACAACAACAGGACCACACCATCACTCACACAACAACAGGACCACACCATCACTCACACAACAACAGGACCACACCATCATTCACACAACAACAGGACCACACCATCACTCACACAACAGGACCACCCCATCACTCACACAACAACAGGACCACACCATCACTCACACAACAGGACCACCCCATCACTCACACAACAGGACCACACCATCACTCACACAACAACAGGACCACACCATCACTCACACAACAGGACCACACCATCACTCACACAACAACAGGACCACACCATCACTCACACAACAACAGGACCACACCATCACTCACACAACAGGACCACACCATCATTCACACAACAACAGGACCACACCATCACTCACACAACAACAGGACCACAACAGGACCACACCATCACTCACACAACAACAGGACCACACCATCACTCACACAACAACAGGACCACATCATCACTCACACAACAGGACCACACCATCACTCACACAACAGGACCACCCCATCACTCACACAACAAAAGGACCACCCCATCACTCACACAACAACAGGACCACACCATCACTCACACAACAACAGGACCACACCATCATTCACACAACAACAGGACCACACCATCACTCACACAACAACAGGACCACACAATCACTCACACAACAGGACCACACCATCACTCACACACGTGGAAGAACTTGGCCGAGTCCAGTACCCAGGGCTGAGGTCCCCCCTGGAACACCAGGTCCTTGGAGGAGCCCACCGTCACCACTGCCTGCTGTTCGGGGTCCACCGGCTGAAACCATACACCTCATATACATACCATCCCTCTTGTATACAGGGCTTCTGATGAGCTGAACATCTTAGGGGGTTCGGACTCTACCACAACTGTATGGTTCACAGACAACCTTGACGGGGTCACTCTAAAGCTGTACACTGATCAAATCTGTATTGTTACACACACACACACAAGCAGGCATAGCTTCTGGTCATAAACGTCCAGGCGCAGGACCAAAAATTGGTAAAGAGAACTCTTCTTCACAGGAGATGATCCTGGCTTCAGTCCAAAGCTCCACTTCAGGATTTTCACTGTTGTGCGTGTTCATTCTAGACATCTAACATCACTCTTCTATAAGCTGGTAAGGGGGTCTCGCTGTAAAGAACAAGAATATGGCGAACAAGATGGTGACTGTACACAGTGAGGTTATGGGTGTGAGGCAAAACAACATGAGTGAATGATACAATGTCAGGGTATGAAAGATAGCCACATGCATTTCAAGCAACAGCAACCATGTTGTCAAATCATTATAAATTCTTACCTTTAGACAAATGTTTTTGTGTTCCAAAATTAAAAAGCAAACAGAACCAATTGCAGTTTCATTCTGGTGTCAATTCAGCTATTAAACTTAAATTAAACAATAATATATATATGTGTGTGTGTGTGTGTGTGTGTGTGAGTGTGACTGACTCCATAAAAAAAATGTACGGAAGGGTGTGTGCATATGGAATGTGAAATCTTAATACAATTTTCTGCTGAACATCATATTGTTGTATGTCTACATTTAGTACACTGTTATATGCCTATCCTTAAACTGTAATTACTGTACATATACAGCTGTGATGATGCATGTGTGATTTACTCTAAGTTATGTTTTTTAAAGGGACTTTGTTGGTGTTATTATTGTTTTTGTCTTGTGATCATTGTATGTATGGTTGGATCTTGGCTAACATCTAAACATTTTATGACTTTTGTACATGTTGAATGACTGTGAGTTGTGTAGTTT
Source organism: Babylonia areolata (assembly GCF_041734735.1). Classification (NCBI taxonomy): domain Eukaryota; kingdom Metazoa; phylum Mollusca; class Gastropoda; order Neogastropoda; family Buccinidae; genus Babylonia; species Babylonia areolata. The sequence goes on along the minus strand of NC_134902.1, from coordinate 1,538,539 downwards.
ACAAGTTTTACACTACAAATGAATTTCTCTTATTGGGATTGACCTTGAGGGGTTTGTAGGGTCAATAAAGCCCAGATCACTGACCTTGAGGGTCAATATCAGACACTGACCTTGAGGGGGTTGTAGGGTCAACAAAACCCACAGCACTGACCTTGAGGGGGTTGTAGGGATAACAAAACCCAGATTACTGACCTTGAGGGCATTGTCGGGTCAACATCAGACACTGACCTTGAGGGGGCTGTAGGGTCAACAAAACCCAGATCACTGACCTTGAGGGGGTTGTAGGGTCAACAAAACCCAGATCACTGACCTTGAGGGGGTTGTAGGGTCAACAAAGCCCCGGAAACTGACCTTGAGGGGGTTGTAGGGTCAACAAACCCCAGATCACTGACCCTGAGGGGGTTGTAGGGTCAATATCAGACACTGACCTTGAGGGAGTTGTAGGGTCAACATCAGACACTGACCTTGAGGGGGTTGTAGGGTCAACAAAGCCCAGATCACTGACCTTGAGGGGGTTGTAGGGTCAACAAAGCCCCGGAAACTGACCTTAAGGGGGTTGTAGGGTCAACAAAACCCAGATCACTGACATTGAGGGGGTTGTAGGGTCAACATCAGACACTGACCTTGAGGGGGTTGTAGGGTCAACATCAGACACTGACCTTGAGGGGGTTGTAGGGTCAACATCAGACACTGACATTGTGGGGGTTGTAGGGTCAACATCAGACACTGACCTTGAGGGGGTTGTAGGGTCAACATCAGACACTGACCTTGAGGGGGTTGCAGGGTCAACAAAACCCAGATCACTGACCTTGAGGGGGTTGCAGGGTCAACAAAACCCTGGAAACTGACCTTGAGGGGGTTGCAGGGTCGACAAAACCCAGATCACTGACCTTGAGGGGGTTGCAGGGTCAACAAAACCCAGATCACTGACCTTGAGGGGGTTGTATGGTCAACAAAACCCAGATCACTGACCTTGAGGGGGTTGTAGGGTCAACATCAGACACTGACCCTGAAGGGGTTGTAGGGTCAACATCAGACACTGACCTTGAGGGGGTTGTAGGGTCAACAAAGCCCAGATCACTGACCTTGAGGGGGTTGTAGGGTCAACAAAGCCCAGATCACTGACCTTGAGGGGGTTGTAGGCGGCTACAGTGACAGCTGCCTGCAGGAACACTTTGAGGGACTGGTAAGTCACTGTGACCTCCGTGTGACCCTGACGGATGGCACGAAGGTACAGCACCCTGCAGCCTCTGTCTGGCACCTGCTTCTCTCCTGTCAATCATTGGGTTTATACAGTGTTTCATCTGACTGTCACAATACTGTCAATCATTGGGTTTATACAGTGTTTCATCTGACTGTCACAATACTGTCAATCATTGGGTTTATACAGTGTTTCATCTGACTGTCACAATACTGTCAATCATTGGGTTTATACAGTGTTTCATCTGACTGTCACAATACTGTCAATCATTGGGTTTATACAGTGTTTCATCTGACTGTCACAATACTGTCAATCATTGGGTTTATACAGTGTTTCATCTGACTGTCACAATACTGTCAATCATTGGGTTTATACAGTGTTTCATCTGACTGTCACAATACTGTCAATCATTGGGTTCATACAGTGTTTCATCTGACTGTCACAATACTGTCAATCATTGGGTTTATACAGTGTTTCATCTGACTGTCACAATACTGTCAATCATTGGGTTTATACAATGTTTCATTTGACAATGTCACAATACTGTCAATCATTGGGTTTATACAGTGTTTCATCTGACTGGGTCACAATACTGTCAATCATTGGGTTTATACAGTGTTTCATCTGACTGTCACAACACTGACACACTGAATTCAACACACTCTCCTGTCAATCATTGGGTTTATATAGTGTTTCATCTGACTGTGTCACAATACTGATACACTGAATTCAACACTCTCCTGTCAATCATTGGGTTTATACAGTGTTTCATCTGACTGTGTCACAATACTGATACACTGAATTCAACAGACTCTACTGTCAATCACTGTGTTTATACAGTGTTTCATCTGACTGTGTCACAATACTGATACACTGAATTCAACAGACTCTACTGTCAATCACTGTGTTTATACAGTGTTTCATTGACTGTCACAATACTGATACACTCAATTCAACACACTCTCTAGTCAATCACTGTGTTTATACAGTGTTTCATCTGACTGTGTCACAATACTGATACACTGAATTCAACACACTCCCCTGTCAATCATTGGGTTTATACAGTGTTTCATCGGACTGTGTCACAATACTGATACACTCAATTCAACACGCTCTCCCGTCAATCATTGGGTTTATACAGTGTTTCATCGGACTATGTCACAACACTGATATTGATATGTTCAGATGACTGTAAGATCTGGCCCTACACACCACACCAACTGTACCTGTGATACGCTCAAACACGGTGGTGTCGGTGAAGGTGACGTTGAGAGGAAGCTGACTGCAGTCTGTGAAGTCTATCTGTCTCCCTGCACACAACAGCACAGACACACTGATACAGTAACAGGGAGTGATGGTCTAGAGGTAACGCGTCCGCCTAGGAAACGAGAGAATCTGAGCGCGCTGGTTCGAATCATGGTTCAGCCGCCGATATTTTCTCCCAATCCACTAGACCTTGAGTGGTGGTCTGGACGCGACGATAAACCGAGGTCCTGTGTGCAGAATGCACTTAGCACACGTAAAAGAACCCACGGCAACAAAAGGGTTGTTCCTGGCAAAATTCTGTAGAAAAATTCACATCGATAGGAAAAACAAATAAAACTGCATGCAGGAAAAAATACAAAAAAATGGGTGGCACTGTAGTGTAGCGACGCGCTCTCCCCGGGTAGAGCAGCCCGAATTTCACACAGAGAAATCTGATGTGATAAAAAGAAATACAAATACAAATATATAGTAGTCATACGGCACAAATCATGAGGGTCAGCATCTAATGCCTTGTTTTTTCTGAACAGGTGTGGTGTAGCTGATATGGATCAGTCTGCACACTTGACAGTGCCATGAAACTGAAACAGCACAAACTCTCCATACAGTTGGCTCAAATCACCTCCCATGAGATAATACAAGTACGATAACACACAACTGTATACAACAGCACATTAACGTATGACAAAGAGAGAAAACACACACACACACACACCAAGACAACAATGTATACTGCAAATATTAAACATAAAAAAGCACAAAATGTGCACTGCACAACCACACGGCACATGTTTGTCATAGTCACCAAAATCATCAAATATAAAGAATTTTCATAAAATACCTGTTAGAACAGAAAACTTTGACATACTTATCACCAAGAAATGTATGCGATGCACACATGAATTTGCGTTTGGACTTGTGCGCATGAGACTATGTATTACACAGGTGTGTGTGTGTGTGTGACTGACAGACAGACAGATATTTATTTATTCAATTATAGTCTGTTCATCAAAGATAAGGATATTGGACTGAATATACAGACAGACCATACATATGTATGTGGTTTATGGTACCTCCCACTTTGGCCGACACGACGAGAGGCATGGCCAGAGTGGTGCCCACTGCAGCCTCCACTTTGCTGGGAGGGAACATCATGGCTGACGGGGGCAACACATGCACCTGTCAACCCACACACACTGTCCATCAACACATGCACCTGTCAACCCACACACACTGTGCCTTTCTACAACAATGCACATGTCAACCCACACACACTGTCCATCAACACATGCACCTGTCAACCCACACACACTGTCCATCAACACATGCACCTGTCAACCAACACACACTGTCCATCAACACGTGCACATGTCAACCCACACACACTGTCCATCAACACATGCACCTGTCAACCCACACACACTGTCCATCAACACATGCACCTGTCAACCCACACACACTGTCCATCAACACATGCACCTGTCAACCCACACACACTGTCCATCAACACGTGCACCTGTCAACCCACACACACTGTCCATCAACACATGCACCTGTCAACCCACATGTGCACCTGTCAACCCACACACACTGTCCATCAACACATGCACCTGTCAACCCACACACACTGTCCATCAACACATGCACCTGTCAACCCACACACACTGTGCCTTTATACAACAATGGACCTGTCAGAAATAAAGCTGAATTCAAACACAAAATTAGACTGAACATGGATATAAAAACAACTGACAATGATTTCAAAATATTCATTAAAAAAAAACAAACAAAAAAAACATTCTCTTGAGCCTAACAGTAACATTCTTGTCTTTTATCTAACTTGACTTCAACTAACTACCAGCAACCCATCCCCCCCCCAAAAGAAAAGGTTCCATACACTTAAGGTTCCAGTGTGTGCGGCGTTCTTGGCATCGGCGGCAGTGATGTTGGTTCGTCCTGGTCCCACCGTGGTGATCTGCCCCTGGAAGTTGACGCTGGCGGTGGTGAGGTCTGAGGACCCCCACACATACTCTCCACTCCCTCCTCTCGCCTGCACACCCACGCAAATCAGCACGCCTCATCACGTCTATGGATATAGAAAAGGAGTTTTCCAACCATGTAATTATGTGGCCTGGCTGAAGACATAATTTGACAACAAACAAGAACACCAGAGAATCGACAGACAGGCAGAAAATACGAAAAAAAACTTAGCCGTATGAAGAGCACAGGAACAGGAGTCATGATGGCTGCCGGAAAAAGAGGGCGCTAGTCAGGGGGACAAAGGGGAGGTTACCTACTTCCGGGAGGTTATCGGCCGTAGCTACTTTCATTTTCTCCGCATAGGCGGATAGTAGTTTGCACAGGACAGGAATGTCAGACCCCTGCCGGAGTCTGCACTAGTGGGTCACGGTTAATTATGTGTAATTAAAAGGAGTTTTGAAATAGCACATTCACCATAATTCTAGGGGGTTCCAGACTACCTTCACACGGTAAGTGTAATGCTCCATATTCTTTCAACCTGCATTGTGACACACAGAAAGGCAGGCAGAGCTTCTGTTCAAAACCGTCCAGGTTTCTGGGCCCAGAAATAATGAAGGGAAACAACTCTTCTCTGTAGTGTCGGAATGCAGCTCCAATACAGAACTTTCATTTTCTTTGGTTTGTTCAAGAAATTTATAGACCATTCCAGGAAGCGGCAGTGTGTTCATTTTCAAAGCATCAGGGACACATATCTTGACTGTATCACACGCCCTGGACATACATGAATAAATTTAATTGATAAAAAATAAAAAACCAAAAAGAAGGCCTGGCCATGAAGTGTGGGTTTACCTGGGTGAGAACTGAGGCCAGAAAAATTCACGACAATACCTTGAAACTTGTTCTTGCTACAACCATCTCATTTTAAATGATCATTTTCTTTTGTGTAATCCTTTATGTACTACAGCACATAACCTTCACTGCTACCCACCTTGTGCTGTGTGAACTACCTTTCCCCATCAACAGCTACCCACCTTGTGCTGTGTGAACTACCTTTCCCCATCAACAGCTACCCACCTTGTGCTGTGTGAACTACCTTTCCCCATCAACAGCTACCCACCTTGTGCTGTGTGAACTACCTTTCCCCATCAACAGCTACCCACCTTGTGCTGTGTGAACTACCTTTCCCCATCAACAGCTACCCACCTTGTGCTGTGTGAACTACCTTTCCCCATCAACAGCTACCCACCTTGTGCTGTGTGAACTACCTTTCCCCGTCAACAGCTACCCACCTTGTGCTGTGTGAACTACCTTTCCCCATCAACAGCTACCCACCTTGTGCTGTGTGAACTACCTTTCCCCATCAACAGCTACCCACCTTGTGCTGTGTGAACTACCTTTCCCCATCAACAGCTACCCACCTTGTGCTGTGTGAACTACCTTTCCCCATCAACAGCTACCCACCTTGTGCTGTGTGAACTACCTTTCCCCATCAACAGCTACCCACCTTGTGCTGTGTGAACTACCTTTCCCCATCAACAGCTACCCACCTTGTGCTGTGTGAACTACCTTTCCCCATCAACAGCCACCCACCTTGTGCTGTGTGAACTACCTTTCCCCATCAACAGCTACCCACCTTGTGCTGTGTGAACTACCTTTCCCCATCAACAGCTACCCACCTTGTGCTGTCTGAACTACCTTTCCCCATCAACAGCCACCCACCTTGTGCTGTGTGAACTACCTTTCCACATCAACAGCTACCCACCTTGTGCTGTGTGAACTACCTTTCCCCATCAACAGCTACCCACCTTGTGCTGTGTGAACTACCTTTCCACATCAACAGCTACCCACCTTGTGCTGTGTGAACTACCTTTCCCCATCAACAGCTACCCACCTTGTGCTGTGTGAACTACCTTTCCCCATCAACAGCTACCCACCTTGTGCTGTGTGAACTACCTTTCCCCATCAACAGCCACCCACCTTGTGCTGTGTGAACTACCTTTCCCCATCAACAGCTACCCACCTTGTGCTGTGTGAACTACCTTTCCCCATCAACAGCCACCCACCTTGTGCTGTGTGAACTACCTTTCCCAATCAACAGTTCTTCAGGGGTTTTTTCCAACCATTCTGCCCCAGATCTCTCTCTAACAAAATGTAGAACTGATCACTTGCCAAAAACTAATACACATGCAGACAGAACACATGAAGAAGAAAAAAGGCGGTGCTACACTATAGCCACACACTCATCCTGGAAACAGCAGACCAAACTTTACACAGAAAAATCTATTTCAACCAAAAAAGAAAGACAATACAATTTTTTTTTTTTTTAAATGGAAGCAGAAATTCATTCAGTCGGTACAGAATACAGCCAGAACAAAACCAGAACGAAAACCAAAAATGTTGGTTCCCACCTTGGCTGTGAAGTTATGCTGGCACTGCGTGGCGGGGTCCCAGGGGAAAAGGGCAGAGGTCGGCTCCACGGTGATGGGGTCATAGATCTGCACGTCCTGGTTGCCCTTGACCTCTGGGCTGATGAGGTGGGTGGTCCCATCCTGCACAGTGTACACACACCATGCCGACACACAGGGACAAGGGGGTACCAAAAATAATGACGTGTGCCCCGCCTTCATGAAGGCCATGCCCAGAAAGATGTTATCCACGTCTACCATCCTTCAACATTTTGTCCGTGCCCCACCTTCATGAAGGCCATGCCCAGAAAGATGTTATCCACGTCTACCACCCTTAAACATTTTGTCCATGCCCCACCTTCATGAAGGCCATGCCCAGAAAGATGTTATCCACGTCTACCATCCTTCAACATTTTGTCCGTGCCCCACCTTCATGAAGGCCATGCCCAGAAAGATGTTATCCACGTCTACCATCCTTCAACATTTTGTCCGTGCCCCACCTTCATGAAGGCCATGCCCAGAAAGATGTTATCCACGTCTGCCTTCCTTAAACATTTTGTCCGTGTCTTGCAGAGGCTATGGAACTGATGCAGACAATGACAAAAACTGTTACCGTTCAGCACACTTGGCAGTGCTCAAATCACTTGCACAGCCCAGTCCAGTACTCTTTACGTCAAAACACTTATTTCTGATAAAGTTGTGGCAGAAGCCGGTGATGGACTTTGGATCCACAGATCACCAATGAGCAGAGGTTAAGGCCCCATTTCAACACGGTTCTTGCGTCCTCGGGACAGGCAATTTGATATTTCCTCACTCCACCCTGCCGTGAATCATTACTCAACGTCAACAGGCCAAGGCTGAAATGATAAAAGGAGAGGAGTGGCCCCATCTTGTTATGCCCAGCCCTAGACACTGTGAATACAAGTTCAATGCTCCTTCAGCTGTGGAACCTTTTTTCTCTTCATTTCCCACAGCTGACAGTCCAGTACGAACCAGCTGTTTGCAGAGATGCCAAAATCAGTCAAGTGTTTGTAGGAACAATCAGGAAAACTTGGTAGGAACATTATGAATTAGGTAGGAACACTCAGACTCCTAGCTACATCAGCAAACCTGCACTTCATCTACAAGGCATACAAACACTTGGGCCTACATGCAACACTGTGTAACTGCTACAATTAAGCTGATTGGTCCACTCAATGCTGTTTCAATGTAAACACGCACACGATTAGCTGAGCATCATCACATGAGACCAAGGTCAGTAGTGACTGGCCTGGCCTTGTGATCGAGAGGTCTAGAGTGTCTGGGTAATCTTACAACAGGAAAGCATGTGACCATGCTATGAAGTCGAAAATGAACTTGTCGAAACAATTTTGCTGTTGGCGTGAACAAGCTGCAACTGAGCGTAACAAACTAGTGCAAAATGGTAACAAGTGGCATCTGTGTGTGAATACTCACATCCTCCACAACAGCATGGAGCTCTCCGTGAATGACGGTCTGACCTCTGAGCAGAGTGCGGACCCTGTGGTAGGTTCCATTCTCACTGGAGAACAGCACTTCAAAGTACTCCTTGGGGAAGGCCCCACGCACACGGACATTCTGCACAACAATCATTCAGTCATTTCACCGCCACATGTCTGGCTGTGTGAGGAAAAGGGGCAGTCACCAACACACGTCTTCTCTCTCTCTCATTCTTCCTTTTCTTCCAAACCAGGCTACCTCCTGCATAGAACACCTACACTTGTTGCTTTTAAACATTGCACCATCAAATCATTCATGTTAAACAAAACATCAAAAGCAAACATAAACAAATAAGTACGGTAAAGAAAAGTTTTTCCATATCAATGTAAGAAAAAAAAAAACTATGTACATATCACATTCGGTCATCATATTTCCACAACCATTCACACACAAAACATTCCAGTTCAAAATCTCTCCCCTTTCTCCCTGTAGAACACCAGTACAAAGAAATTACAACAAATATATTAATAAACAAACAATTCTGCTATAAACAATCTTAATTCTGAGCAGACCTTACATAATTCACAGCATCAGCAAACTCTATACCTTATTCATTACATCACCATTTTCACTCTTCAGTCTGATCAATCAATAAATAATACAATGCAATACACCACTATCTATCAAAATCATGTACCAATCTAAAAGCAAGATACAGATTCCAGTTCCTCTTCAAGTGTTCAATTTCAAGACTCCTTTCCACTGTGACGACTTGATTAAGGGCAGGCCAAAGGATTGACATGGAACTGGTAGCTGGTGAGAAATACTGTACCTCCACATTTCATTTTTGGCTTTCTTCTTCTTCTTCTTTTGCGTTCGTGGGCTGCAACTCCCACGTTCACTCGCATATACGCGAGTGGGCTTTTACGTGCATGACCGTTTTTACCCTGCCATGTAGGCAGCCATACTCCACTTTCGGGGGTGTGCATGCTGGGTATGTTCTTGTTTCCATAACCCACCGAACACCAACATGGATTACAGGATCTTTAACGTGCGTATTTGATCTTCTGCTTGCGTATACACACGAAGGGGGTTCAGGCGCTAGCAGGTCTGCACATATGTTGACCTGGGAGATCGTAAAAATCTCCACCCTTTACCCACCAGGCACCGTCACCGCGATTCGAACCCGGGACCCTCAGATTGAAAGTCCCACGCTTTAACCACTTGGCTATTGCGCCCGTCCATTTTTTTGCTTTGACTCTGCGCTGTTTGGATAATACCAACAATGTCCAAAGTAAAACCTCCAACTCTTAACAACCAATAAACAAAAAAATCAATCATATGACTGAAACAAACATCAAAATAAAAATAAAAAAAGGAAAAGGGAAGCAGTTCTTGTTCCGCATGACAAAACCAATCAAACAAAACGCCAGGTGTAGCAGACCACACGTCAACTCAAAAACCAACACCAGTAGTCTTACCGCATTCCCCACATGACCTAATCACATTCCAGTGCAAAAAACATGTCTTGTAAATATCACATTTTAATCATCTATTTTTTTAAAACGCAACTTCACTCACAAAACTAAATATAAGAATTTAAAAAGTCTCACTTCCATGAAACATGAAGACCCAATGCTTTTAAAATGTTTAAAAACACAGCATGAAATACTGCAAAAAGAATACTGGGGTACCAAAAGATCACATACATACACCATCATTTGTACATTTTGGCACTGGTTATCAAACAGCTTTGGACCCAACAAGAACCTGAATCATGTCATTGAGTATTTCAATAGTTCTGACAATGTGGCCACTGTAACACACACTGCTAAAGTACCAGACACGAAGCATTTCCAGTAGATCTATACTCAATTGTATCCACTATTCTGCAACAAAATCCAACCATTTACAAGACACCACTACCTACACAAGGATGTATATATACACGCGCAAGCACACAAGACATCTTTCATATCATAACCTTTATCCAGTACCTGTGAAGTGGAGAAAGAAAAAGATGACTGTGGTACACTGTCTATCAGAGAGGACGGGATCACAGAGAGCACACATGTTCAGGACTCACATCAGAGGGGTAGATCTTGTGGCTGTCCGTGTCGTACACCTCAATGTAGATCTCGTACTCCCTTCTGGTCTCCAGCACCCACTTCCTGGTCGGCAGAACCACAAACGCTGCGGACAGACAGACCAGTTATAACTTTTCTACACTGGGAAAAAGAGATCCAATGTTGGGGACAGACAGACCAGTTATAACTTTTCTACACTGGGAAAAAGAGATCCAATGTTGGGGACAGACAGACAGACCAGTTATAACTTTTCTACACTGGGGAAAAGAGATCCAATGTTGGGGACAGACAGACCAGTTATAACTTTTCTACACTGGGAAAAAGAGATCCAATGTTGGGGACAGACAGACCAGTTATAACTTTTCTACACTGGGAAAAAGAGATCCAATGTTGGGGACAGACAGACAGACCAGTTATAACTTTTCTACACTGGGAAAAGAGATCCAATGTTGGGGACATACAGACCAGTTATAACTTTTCTACACTGGGGAAAAGAGATCCAATGTTGGGGACAGACAGACAGACCAGTTATAACTTTTCTACACTGGGAAAAGAGATCCAATGTTGGGGACAGACAGACAGACCAGTTATAACTTTTCTACACTGGGAAAAAGAGATCCAATGTTGGGGACAGACAGACCAGTTATAACTTTTCTACACTGGGAAAAAGAGATCCAATGTTGGGGACAGACAGACCAGTTATAACTTTTCTATACTGGGAAAAACAAATCCAAAGCCAAGGAAACCAACCTGATACCTTCTGACAGCATGTGCCAAGAACAAATCCTGGGCATAAGATGGAACAACTTCGTGACAAACAAGAAAGTCAAAAGGGAAGCCAAACACCAGCCAGTGTCCTCAATCATCTGTAAGTGTCCTCTGAGCTGGCTGGGACACATCTGCAACACTTGCGCCCAACAGACCTCCCAACCAACTTCTCCAATGGAAGCCTCAGGGACCAGGGTAAAAGGGGACATCCCAACATGAACAGACCACTGACAGAGACCTCCAGATGGTGAACACGTGAAGAAGTGACACACTGAGGATGGCTGCTGACAGAACACACTTTGACTGGCTCATGCAGCACACGACACAGGGCCATCTTAGTCTTGATGGAGTCTCCCGTCGGTCTGACAGATGAGTAGGCAGGCAGGCTTATCTGTCGGTGTGTGTCCTTATATGAGAGAAGAGGCCGATTCTGGATGCGCAGCACTTCCCACAGGTGCTGCAAGGGAAAACGTCTCCAGAAGTTGAGCCCTGCTTCCTTCACTCACACTTCTCCTTAATGGCCAGCATTCTCTTGTTTTCAAACGTCTTTATGCCACTAGAGCACACCATCCTCCAACGACAGCGGTCAAAGGCATCAGTTTCCCAGGAAGCGATGTCTATGTCACAGGCTTTGAGGTTTGTCTTCAAGGTGTCCTTGAAGCGCTTGCAGGGTCTTCCAAGTTCACGGTGGCCTTCCTTCAGCTGGCCATACAAAAGCATCGGGATCCTGCTGTCTGTCATGCAGACAACGTGTCCTGTCCAGCGTAATTAAGTAAAAGCGTAACTTTTCTACAATGGGAAAAAAATCATTAGCACTCTTTGCAAAACAAGAAAAAAAAAAGATTACGGACAAGATGATCACTTAAATATTTTCAACTTTAAAGGTAACAGTCAATTGAAAAATGAGGAAGCAGAATACAAATAATAAATAACAATAATTTTCAACTTTAAAGAATAAATAACAACAATTTTTTACTTTAAAGGTAACAGTCAATTCAAAAATGAGAGAGTAGAATACAAACAATAAACAACAATAATGTCCTGACCGGACTGAAAATCTAGTGTGGCCAGGGAACGTGGAAGAAGAAGAAACAATAATGCCAGGGGTCATCAGCTGATAACAATTCTCAGATCAATATCAGTCAATGTTAGGTTCTACAGTTGGATGACAATCTGAATGGCTGCCTAAACTGCACAGTCAAAATGACAGTAGGAATTACTCACATAAACCCACTTGTAGAAACCAGCACCCATGTATTTGCACTGAAGAATCCATAAGCACTATCAATTTCATTAACGCTCTGAGAGATCTAACTTCAGATTCTGTAACAATTTATCATAGATCATACGTTCGGAAGACTTGCTTTTTTATTCATATTCCCCAATCATAAAAATATACGAACATTAACACAACACTTATACAGAACTATGTTAAGAAAAAGCAACAACTTACCAAGAAATCCTGGGCTAACAACGTGCAACATCGCTGATGGCTGTCGGAAAAATTCAGTCATCACAATATCTTTGATAAGTAAAGGAAACAAATTTTGTCAAGGGAGATTAAAAAAAAACACACACAAGCATCTATAATCAATCACGTTGAAATAAACAACGAATGATTTTCACTCTTTATCTGTGTTCAATCTAGAAATTTTTAGAACGTCTCAGGGACCCACTCGAACATGCAGTGCGTCATTTCCATTTTCAAGGCATAAGCTGAGATGCCAACCCCTGTCAAGTGTCTGTAGGAACAATCAGGACATTTGGTAGGAATGTTTGGACTCCAAGCCACAACAACAAACATACATTTTAGCTTAATACACCGGGCACAGACATTGTTTGACCAAGACACAACTCAATCACGTTCTCTCTTGTATGGGCAAACGATTAAGCTGACTGGTCCACTCAATGCTGCTTCAATGTAAACACACACGATTAGCTGACCATCATCACGCAAGACCAAGGTTAGAAAGGACTGCCATGGCCTGGTGACTGATAGGTCTAGAACGTCTGAGTAATGCTGCGACAGAAAAGCATGTGACCACGCTATGTAGTCAAAAATGAAATCAGAACAATTCTGACGTTGGCGTAACACGGGAACAAACTGCGATCGAGCGTAGCAAAATCATAACAGCTGGCATCTCTGCATCAGGGATGAATATTCATGAGTTATCAGAATGCCTGTCTAAAACAACACGCAGTCACTGACAGACAGTGTAGCTGAAAAGCCACATGCACACATTACGTCTGTATATCTAAATGAACTAGCAAGCCCAGTAAAGCCAAGGATACTCCTGTCCTTGAGGACAATCTCTGTTGACCCCATTTCCAAGGCCGTTGCCATGGAGGTCTTGGTATCCAGGGTACAGATTGTGGTGTCTTTCACATCCAGGTAATACTGTGGTGACGGCATGGTGATTTCTGAGGACACATCGAGAGAAAAACACACATCACATGGTGATTTCTGAGGACACATCGAGAGAAAAACACACATCACATGGTGATTTCTGAGGACACATCGAGAGAAAAACACACATCACATGGTGATTTCTAAGGACACATCGAGAGAAAAACACACATCACATGGTGATTTCTGAGGACACATCGAGAGAAAAACACACATCACATGGTGATTTCTGAGGAAACATCACACACCTCTATTCAGTACACAAGACAGAGAAAAACACACATCACAGAGGTCTTGAAACTGGTGAAAATGCACTCTTCCAATACCTTTACCTGATTCACAACTAGAAATAAACCACCAAAAAATGAAGAGTTGGAAAGGGTTCAAAAGACCAGATCATGATCTGCTAATCTGAAACATGACAGATAAAACATTCTCAATGACATGCGCTCTCTCTCTCTCTCTCTCTCAGCCTGGCAATGTGACCACCCACCTTTGAGGGAGTTGTGACAGAGAAGCTCCACACTCTCTCTCTCTCTCAGCCTGGCAATGTGACCACCCACCTTTGAGGGAGTTGTGACGGAGAAGCTCCACTCTCTCTCTCTCTCTCTCAGCCTGGCAATGTGACCACCCACCTTTGAGGGAGTTGTGACGGAGAAGCTCCACACTCTCTCTCTCTCTCTCAGCCTGGCAATGTGACCACCCACCTTTCAGGGAGTTGTGACGGAGAAGCTCCACTCTCTCTCTCTCAGCCTGGCAATGTGACCACCCACCTTTGAGGGAGTTGTGACGGAGAAGCTCCACTCTCTCTCTCTCTCTCTCAGCCTGGCAATGTGACCACCCACCTTTGAGGGAGTTGTGACGGAGAAGCTCCACTCTCTCTCTCTCTCTCAGCCTGGCAATGTGACCACCCACCTTTGAGGGAGTTGTGACGGAGAAGCTCCACACTCTCTCTCTCTCTCTCAGCCTGGCAATGTGACCACCCACCTTTGAGGGAGTTGTGACGGAGAAGCTCCACTCTCTCTCTCTCTCTCTCAGCCTGGCAATGTGACCACCCACCTTTGAGGGAGTTGTGACGGAGAAGCTCCACTCTCTCTCTCTCTCTCTCAGCCTGGCAATGTGACCACCCACCTTTCAGGGAGTTGTGACGGAGAAGCTCCACTCTCTCTCTCTCAGCCTGGCAATGTGACCACCCACCTTTGAGGGAGTTGTGACGGAGAAGCTCCACTCTCTCTCTCTCTCTCAGCCTGGCAATGTGACCACCCACCTTTGAGGGAGTTGTGACGGAGAAGCTCCACTCTCTCTCTCTCTCAGCCTGGCAATGTGACCACCCACCTTTCAGGGAGTTGTGACGGAGAAGCTCCACTCTCTCTCTCTCTCTCAGCCTGGCAATGTGACCACCCACCTTTGAGGGAGTTGTGACGGAGAAGCTCCACTCTCTCTCTCTCTCTCTCAGCCTGGCAATGTGACCACCCACCTTTGAGGGAGTTGTGACGGAGAAGCTCCACAGTGTACTTGACACGGGCGTGTTTCAACACGTAGGCGTCGGGGGGCGTCAGCATCAGGTTGGCAATCACCATGATACGGACTTCGTTGGGTTTGACCGACTGCTGCACACGTACATCACACACCTCCATCATGTCACGGTGTGGGTCTATCACTTCACAGCACTTACCTCACTGCAGTATGATCTCAAGTCTGAAAGTTTAACCACCACAAACAATCAGCTGAGTGTCACCCTACCTCTATCTGGGTATCTATATTTTGTTCTATCCCCCCAGTACAACGACCCTAAGCACTATCTTTTAACATCAACCTGGGGAAAAAAGTTAAAACAACACAAGGCACTCAAATCAGGACTTAAAAACATGACAAATGAAATGAGTCAATGACAAAGCACACACAATTACTTTATATATCAAGATAGAACAATCTAAAAAGCAAGTCTCTTGTGCACAGTTCTCAGTGTGTTTTCAAGATCATATTTATTTTCATGCTCAACTTACAAAGCCACGGCAGTCAGACATCTTTTCTGACACTGAAAAGTTGATCTTTTTATTATTCATACATTGCAGTACATCAACAGAAAGGCCTGATCATGCAAAATGAACATGGTAACTATAAATAAATTACACACAAAGAGAAAAACATGATTACAGCCACAGACACAATGAGAACAGAAGACAAGAGAAGAGACTACGTCTTTATTAGCAAGAGAACGAGGGTCACAAGGAGAACCAAGCACATCACACTGTCAAGAAATTTACAAAAAACGTAACAACGGTCATTGCATCAGGCCTCTGCTTCACAGCCACCTTGTAGACGGGATCCTTGAGGCGAGTCAAGCACTTGGCGCTGCCCGTGCGAATTCCTTCCACCAGGATGGTGTCCCCTTGCAGCCCCAGCTCCTCCAGAGGGACGATGTGAGGGGGCGTGGTGTAGTGCGACTCCGAGAATCGCTTGATCCTGAACACACACACACACACACACACACACACACGTACAGACACACACACACACATGCGTGCGTGCGCACACACGCACACGCGCACACACACACACACACACAGATAGAAACATAGAGAGAAACGTTTTACGTGTTTTTTGGGTTTTTTTTTTTAAATTACTTTTCTTTTTTTTTTTTTTTTACTACTGGCGCTGCTGCTGTTGCTACTACCACTACTTTTACTACTACTACTACTACGCATGCACGCGCACGCGCGCGCACACACACACACACAGGCTCTGCAGCACCTTTACCAGGTGTAGAGAGTGGAATAAAGAAAAAGGCTGTCTAAAACCCATCAACCAATGCAAACACTTTTGAAAACCCATCAACCAATCAAAACATCACCACATTATCAAAATCCTTCAAAGAGCCTGCTACTTTCATTTGAGTGTTCCGGAATCAAGCTTAATCCCAGAAAGAGTGATTTTCTGTATGCTTTCTGTAACTTTCTCAGTTTATCTTTTATTTATAAAATGCTGACCTATTAAAACTGATTTTTTTTTTTTTTTAAAGGAAAGAACCAAGCACCCAAGAATAATACAATGCATTATGAAAACTGTAACAGCAAAATAAGATATGAAACTACGTCTGTGTTTGCCATTACCCGAGACTTGTTTGGAGCATCAGATATAACTAGACATGTGTTTGCTGTGACGTGAAAATGTGAGCATGAGATAAAAAACACAGATGTCTGCCATAACCTGAGAATGTTGTGAGCATCAGATAAAAAACACCTGTGTCTGCCGTTCGTTACCTGAGAATGTTGTGAGCATCAGATAAAAAACACCTGTGTTTGCCGTTCGTTACCTGAGAATGTTGTGAGCATCAGATAAAAAAAACACCTGTGTTTGCCGTTTGTTACCTGAGAATGTTGTGAGCATCAGATAAAAAAAACACCTGTGTTTGCCGTTCGTTACCTGAGAATGTTGTGAGCATCAGATAAAAAACACCTGTGTTTGCCGTTCGTTACCTGAGAATGTTGTGAGCATCAGATAAAAAACACCTGTGTTTGCCGTTACCTGAGAATGTTGTGAGCATCAAATAAAAAACATCTGTTTGCAGGTACCTGAGAATGTTGAGAACATCAGATAAAAAACATATGTCGTTACCTGAGAATGTTGTGAGCATCGACCACCTCTCCCCCCACTTCATTGTCAGACACCAGGCTCCACTCAAACTGCAGGCCCTCCAGACTGGAAAAAATGTTGCCTGAAACACACACACACACACACACACACACACACACAGAGCAAATATAGATTCTACAAAAAAAAAAATAATTATATCTTCCTTTTTCTACACACCACACAAAGTCCAATCTTGATATCTGAATGTTTTGTAAGGACAATAAACTGCTGTACGGCGAACTCCAACATGGCAAGTGCTCCCATGGAGGCCAAAAGAAGCGCTTCAAAGACACTCTGAAAACTTCTCTGAAGGCCTTCAGCATCAGCCACGACACATGGGAGCTGAATGCAATGGACAGACCAAAGTGGCGTTCAGCTGTCCACAAAGGCGCCAAATCCTGTGAGGCCAACAGAATCGCTGCAGCAGAGCAACGCAGACAGGCCAGGAAAAGCAGTGCCAGCAAGTCCCTGACAGCCGCCACCATCCCCTGTCCACACTGCGTCAGAACCTTCCGGGCGCAGATTGGCCTGACCAGTCATCTGCGCACCCACAGAGCCCAATCCACCCACCCCCAGGATGACTAGATGGTCCTCGTCGATCCCGACGGACGAACCACACAAGGGCAATATAAACTCAAGGATTTCAACACACCATTAATCTCTCACATAAATGACTAACCCCCTTTAACTTCTCAACCTTGGTGGCATGAATTTCAAGTAGGATTCCACTTTTTGTCTGTTCTTGACGTGTCATTGATTTTGCTGCACAAGAATAACGCAGTCCTAAGAAATCCAAATACAGAATGGTGACTGACATCCTGACCGGTAAGCTCTGTCTGAAAACTGTGATCTTTGTGAGGAAGACAGCCCTTCACTGACCAGCACACTTGTCAGAAACTGTCAAGTGGGTAAATGAAGATCCATATATGCTACACTTATCTACTAATCAAAATATAAAAAAATTCAGCAGATGCCTGACCTAAACATAAACCCACCACACTGATCAGGCCTTGAGAGTCTACTGCAGCACACATGACGTACAAGTCAACAATACCTTCACTGTCATGATGTACAAGTCAACAATACCTTCACTGTCATGCAGCACACATGATGTACAAGTCAACAATACCTTCACTGTCATGCAGCAAACATGATGTACAAGTCAACAATACCTTCACTGTCATGATGTACAAGTCAACAATACCTTCACTGTCATGCAGCACACATGATGTACAAGTCAACAATACCTTCACTGTCATGATGTACAAGTCAACAATACCTTCACTGTCATGATGTACAAGTCAACAATACCTTCACTGTCATGCAGCACACATGATGTACAAGTCAACAATACCTTCACTGTCATGCAGCACACATGATGTACAAGTCAACAATACCTTCACTGTCATGCAGCAAACATGATGTACAAGTCAACAATACCTTCACTGTCATGACATACAAGTCAACAATACCTTCACTGTCATGACGTACAAGTCAACAATACCTTCACTGTCATGACGTACAAGTCAACAATACCTTCACTGTCATATCCACGAGCAATCAGCTCCTCAGGTGAATCTTCCAAGTACAACAGGCGTGTTGTGGTTTCGATGTCCAGACGAACGATTTCACTCACAATGACATTACAGCGAAGGATCTCCTTTGTCACTGCAAGAAAGAAATAATAAGTCCAACGTTTCAGTTCAATCATACATCTGCTACTGCTGTCATGATAAATAGTTACAAAAAGAAATCAACCAAATCAACAAAATAAAAATATATGAACCAAAAAAATAAAAATCTGTATAAAAGACAACAACAGAACAGATTGCGGCACCCTGGGCACAAAAACCGAGTTGTTAAAGTGTTGGACTTTCAATCTGACAGTCCTGGGTTCGGATCTCATTAACGGTGCCTGGTGGGTTTAAAGGGTGGAGATTTATCCAATCTCCTAGGTCAACATTTGTGCAGACCTGCTAGTGCCTGAAGCCCCTTTGTGTGTATATGCACACAGAAGATCAAATACACACGTTAAAGATCTGTAATCCATGTCAGTGTTCGGTGGGTTATGGAGACAGAAAAATACCCAGCGTACATCAACCACAACAGAGTCATCAGCATGTTATGTTGGTTGCGTAATGGAAAAAAAACAAAGAAACCATCTGATTTTCTTAGTGGATTTCAACAAGACGACGATGAGAAATTCCAGGGGTGACAACTGCATGCGGTACCTTTATTCTCTGCTAGAATGGCAGTGGTCATCTGATGGGGTGTTTTGGAGATGGCAGACACCCGGGCTTTGGCAGCACACTCTCCATCTGTCGAGTTGATCAAATGAACCTGGGCCACCTCTGGTCTTGTTGAACGCCTGCAACATCGCACTAACAACTTGTACACACTGCTCCACACAGATACCTGCTTACAACCATCAGCTGATCTTCAAACTTTTTATCTAAAAATAAATGAACAATATATCAACGGCTTGGTACTGTAGTGTTACTGAGCAAATATACTTAGCCAAACACTACATTATTAGTATTACACTATATCATAACTAAGCACATTTATAAAATTCTACTTCCAATGCACACAAGTGTTTCTGTTGGGGTTTTTTGTTGTTGTTGTTTTTTTGTTGTTTTTTTTCGGGGGAGGGGTTGCTGTTTTGTTGGGGGTTTTTTGTTGTTGTTTTTTTCCTTTCTTTTTTTCCTAATCTAATCAAATATATCTCAAAGACATTGGAACTACAGGGTTATTAAACGGCCAGCGCTGTACATCGATCCTCAATCAATGTGCAGCAAACAGCTCAACATCGGTCCCAAATATTAAATAATCAACAGATGTAATGTTCAATTCTCAGTCAATGAAAGTCGATGTGGACCTTTCTTAATTCTGGAGTTTGTCCTGCATGAACTTTTCACTAATGGCTTACAGAACCGCGTACAGAAAAGTAAAACCAGAAATCAAACTCTTGATCCACAGATTGGTCACGCGACGCTCAACACCTCCTCCTGAATCTACATTTGCCAAATCTCCCACCAAAATCACCAACGAACTCCCACTGTTTTTGTTTTTTTTATTAACTGAGGAACTCCAACCAAAATCATCATAGGTAACGATTACCGATGTCATTCAATAACATTTTTGTCAGGATCTCCGCAAAGCACCAAGCTTCATATTAATCAAGGATAACACCCAACTACTTTGTTATTAAACCTCCATTTCTCTTCTCTGGCTTCAAATCAAAAAGCAAGCATTGTAAACAAACTAAACATTCTGTCACTTCTTCTTCTTCTTCTTTCCGTTACACGACCAACATTGACTTGCCGATGACTCCTTCAATGGCTGTCTCCCTGAACTTCTGTCAGTGAACACACCATCAAGACAGGCCATGCTCGTCATCCGACTCAAGATCTCTGTGCGTTCCAAATGGCAGAACAAATTCATAGATGGACCACACTCATGTTCCCCCAATTTTTGTGAACGCTCTCACAAGTCAAACCGAAACCGACGCGCATCGTCTGCTATAACACACACAGCATCCGTAGCAGACAACAAAGACAGTGAGTGAGTGACTAATCACACAATGAACTGACTATTTAAAATAGTTTTTCAGCAATTGTGGTTGGTTTAGAAACTAAGATACTATTACCAATTTCTATACTGCACACATGCATGTGTTTTGAGAACTTAACATAGTTTTAATTTCTTGGTTTCTGAATCTTGGTATCTTAGACTGAGTGACGGAACGAGCAGACGCCGGTTCCTTACCAACGGTAGCAGTTGGCAACCTGCGACTCCTCCGGCGAATATTCCACTTCAAGCGTGAAGTTTGCAATAACAGAACTGTAGTATGGTAGTAAAACCTTTGGAGCGTTCAGCTTTGCTCCAGAAGCACAAGAACTGAGTAAACCCAGAAAACAAATGCTGAGTAAAATCTTGCACATCGTGCCCATGGTTCCCGCCATGTTCAACAAGGGCGCAGCCATTTTGACACTCTCTAAACAATGATCACTTTTAAATTCTTACTATAAACAACATCAAAACTGTTAAAATGATTTTACGTTCATGCCAATAATAAAATTGCCGGATAATTTCAATTTCACGTGTCTGGTTATGGATCAGCTGTCTCAATCTTCATTAAAATAAACACGATAACTTGCAAGTTTTTTGAGAGTTTCACTTCCTGAAATTCCCAGAGTTACGACCCTTGTGCCACATCCAAACGCCGGAGTCATTACTCGTTGGACAATAATTAGGGACTGTGGTCCACGAGGAAGTGCACCTGACAGCCTGTTTCTCCATACGTAAGAGACAGTCTCCATTACACAATGCGCCAATCTGGAACTTGATAAGACAACCTTCACGTTTTCTATAACGTGTTCACTGCTCTCTCTCTCTCTCTCTCTCTCTCTCTCTCATTCTGTGGGTGTGGGTGTGTGCCTATAAATGTTTCACATGCAAACTGAAATAATCTGAAGCCATTTTAACAGAACATGCTGATCATTTCTCATTTTCCGTGTACAATGAAAAATAGAGAAGTTTCAGAAAGACTGAAAGGATTGGGACAGGGGTGTTGGGAAGGCAATGATAGAATGGATCAATCATTCAACAAATGACAAAATTGGTTTTAAAGAAAGTACTACAAAACTGCATATATTTTATTGTATAGAATGTATGTGTTCAAAGTACTTGACATAATGCCATAATATTTGCTGCTTTTCTTTTGATTAATCAAGAACCTCACATGTAATTGATACACACACTCGTCTTGATGTACATGTGAGAGAACGTGCGCGCGCGCGCGCGCGCGCACACACACACACACACACACACACACACACACACAGAAACATTTTCAGCTCCAGCCATTTACAAGACATACATATTTTTTTGGAAGAGAGAGGGATACATGTGTGGTAAACGGTACTAAACAGAAGGGATGGGTGTGGAAGAGAGAGGGATACATGTGTGGTAAACGGTACTAAACAGAAGGGATGGGTGTGGAAGAGAGAGGGATACATGTGTGATAAACGGTACTAAACAGAAGGGATGGGTGTGGAAGAGGGAGGGATACATGTGTGGTAAACGGTACTAAACAGAAGGGATGGGTGTGGAAGAGAGAGGGATACATGTGTGGTAAACAGTACTAAACAGAAGGGATGGGTGTGGAAGAGAGAGGGATACATGTGTGGTAAACGGTACTAAACAGAAGGGATGGGTGTGGAAGAGAGAGGGATACATGTGTGGTAAACGGTACTAAACAGAAGGGATGGGTGTGGAAGAGAGAGGGATACATGTGTGGTAAACGGTACTAAACAGAAGGGATGGGTGTGGAAGAGAGACAGCACCCAAATGCACTATAAATCTCAAACATTATTCAAATGAAGTATACCTGTGTGCATTTGCAAGAATATAGAATATAGAAATGTTTATGATATTGGAATATATGTGTCTATGAATATAAAGTTATTGTGAAAGACAATTTTCCATGTTTTAGAAACAATTTAAATTGTATCTTGTAGTTGTATCTTGTGCGTGTATGTAATGTGTGCATGTTTTCATATGTAAAAAGTACTAGTACTGCTGAAACACTATAGTCTATAATATACTTATGTTCTGTGTACAAGTTATTATTTTAGCAGGTGAGTTAAAAAGTCGTACTTTTTTTTTTTTTTTAATTAAGAAGAAGAAAAGTTATTCCTTTCACCGCACCTACAACTGCCAGTAATCATTTATAACTAAAGACCATTTTAAATGTTTTTTTACAATTATATATCACTGTCCAGTTATATTAGTTTTCTCTTTCAGTCACTTACAAAGAAAGTTCTTTTCTTTGAAACATTGCAAATCAATTGCAATAAATAAAAAATTAAAAACTACAACAAAATTGTTGAGTAATCACTGTGAGGACTTGATACATGAGTAGCAAATAAACATAAATAATACTCATCAAAAGAACATAATAATCTATCAAGTGTAAAGTTGAAAAGAACTCAATTTTGTTTTCTTTGGTTCATGTTTGTTTGTTTTCAGTCCTCCATTGATTCACTGTACCTGCACATTCTTTGATACATGTATACATGGATGAAGTAAGCTGTTAGATATTGACTAGCTTCTTCCCTGGTTTTTGGGAAAGCAAATCCAGGGTGGGTTGGTTGGTTGGTTGGTTGTGAGTGGTATTTACATAAGTTGTGTTTGTAAAACCACTCCAAATTATTGATGATGGGTTTAAATTATAAGAGACTGAGCTGCAACAGGAGTGCTGTGGTTGTGCCTGTGTGTGTGTGTATGTGTGCGTACATGCATGTGTGTGTGTGTGTGTGTGCGGGCGTACATGCATGTGTGTGTGTGTGTGTGTGTGCGCAAGACAAAGACAAATGTCACAAAGTCAAAGTTTTAAACTTATTTCATGATGGTAAATTGATTAAGCAACAACTGCTTTTCGCATCAAGCCATCAAATATATATGTATATATAAAACAAATAAACATGAATAATGTGATAAGGAAATACACCATTGCATTTCTGGTTCACTCTCACACACACAACACACAGACTCACAACACACACAACACACACACACACACACACACACACACACACACATAGTGATACGTACACATATTCCCTCAAAAATGCAATTTCACTGCCGACACAAGCATATATACAAAACATTTCACAGACATTAATTAAAGCAGCATGAGACTAGCAGATCAAGACGTGTATTACTGTTAATCTCAACGACAGTCAAAGAGATGATTCTTCAGATATTTCTTAAACACCTTTTTGTTCTTAATACTTTTCAAAGTGACTTAGTGCGTGGAAGATCATTCCATAAATTTCCACACGGGTGCAGAAAGTTGGATTTGTAAAGATTATTTCTTGGTCTAGATAAGCATGACATGTGATTGTGTCTGTGCGGTCATTGGTTTTATAAGTGTTTGTATTCTTCTTTTAAGCATTTCCATATATATAAAAAATTTCCATATATATGTACATACATTTTTATTTAGTACATTTATATATACATTCATATATGTAGGTGTGTATGTGTATGTATAACATTATGCATGGAAACAGCTTTGCTGTGTGTGTGTATTTAATGTAATTCTTTCAAAATGAAAAAAACTTCATGATTTTCTTTTTTAGTCCAACAAAAGTGATGTTTGTGAACAGTGTTGTGTTCAGAGGCAGAGTCCTAATTCATTGATGAATTTCACAAGTTGTTGTAATGAGGTTGTGAGTTAGGTGTTTTTGTCTGGCCTTTGTGCTCGGCTGGGCTGTGAAGTGCACAGCATGGTGTAGTGTAGTGTAGTGTAGTGTAGTGTAGTGTAGTACATCGATGCTTCAAGTTCTAAGGGGCACACAGTCTTTCTGAGTGGATGTATCATTGTGTGTGTGTCACATAGAGAGTGTCGGTGTGGGTGTGTGAATCGGTCACTCTGCATATGTAAAGTTTGCGTCTGTGATATCTGTGTAGGTTTTGTGTTTGATTCTGTGTGTGTGTGTGTGTTTATATGTGGAATGTGTGCATGAAGTTTGAATATGTGAAAAGTGGTGTGTGTGTGCGACAGTGTGTGTGTGTGTGTATATACGTGTGTGTCTGCATGTGAAGTTGGTATATATAATTCATGGTTTCTTTGTGACAGTGTTGATTTGAATTCAGTACATGTATATGTGTATGATATGTGATATGTAATTGACAGTGTGTGTGAGACGTAGTGTGTGTCAAAAATGTTTGTGTAGTTCAAAAAGCCAGGGTCTTTGTGTTTCAGATGGAATCAACTTTTCCAAGAGAGATCTGGCATTACAACAACAACAAAAATCTCTGGTAAAGACAAGAACCTGCTGGAACGTGCTGTGATGGACACATGTTTGCTGTAGCATCGAGTGTAGCACGTTAATCACATCCGTAGCATGTGCTTACACACACACACACATGCACACATACACAGAGAAAAACGTGACATGATTAATTTAGTGACAGACACTGCCAGGAACAGCTTGCCGGCCTGACTCAGTCCCCCTACCATCCACACACCACAGGTGTGTTGCTTGTTCCTGCACTGATAGTGAAAGTGGTAGTGATACTCAGTCTGTAAGACAGCGCTGCTTTCATGCATGCTCAGGGCTTTTATATTCTATGTGCAAGCCATACCTGTGAAGAAATGACTTGCTCATTTTTACGCTGTCCAAGCAGTCGTTTGATGACTTGGTTCTGTTAATCATGAATCTGGATTTAGTTGACACTATGAGATATATTCATCACTTTTAAGCTTTGCATTTTTTTATAAATGCAACTGTGTACAAATGACGCAATATAGCACACATGTACATAGACATACCAGGTCACTTAAAAACCCTTAGAAAACATCACACATTCCAAACACTAAAACAGCAAGAAACTGCCCATTGACTAGATGACAGAGAGACATTACATCAATGAAATTGAATATTACGCTTCCTGAGTGATAGTTTTATTTAAAAGAAAGAAAAGAAGAAG
Source organism: Babylonia areolata (assembly GCF_041734735.1). Classification (NCBI taxonomy): domain Eukaryota; kingdom Metazoa; phylum Mollusca; class Gastropoda; order Neogastropoda; family Buccinidae; genus Babylonia; species Babylonia areolata. Next base: position 1,512,832 of record NC_134902.1, on the reverse strand, counting down.
GAATCTGAATTTGATCCCCAGTGCAACAGTGCCACGCGTGGGTTGTGTTTGCAAAGCGTTACACATTACGTTCAGCTGCCGTCGTTTGGAGTTGTGATTATCCCCGGGTGCGGCAGAGTTCAGGCAAAGCGTTACACGTTACGTTGAGCTCCAGAGCGTCAGAGCTGTGATTATTCCCCGTGCGTGGGAGAGCGGAGACAGCAGGGCACCATGGAGATGCTGAACAAGCTGAAGAGTGCCGTGTCCACTGTGCTGCCAGGGAACCCCCTGGCCAGGGAGTTTGACATGTTTGGTCAGGTGGCCAGCGCAGGGCCAGGACTGCTGTGGAAAGTGTTCGCTGCCGTCAAGAGGTCCACCAAGGAGGTCAGTGTGCCCGTCTGGGGCCAACAGCCATGCTGTGCTGTGGTTTGGATACTGTTATCATTGTTATTATTGTTATTATCATCGTTACTGCTATCATTGTTATATTATTTTTAATACTTCTGCTGCTATTCACTGTTACAGTCATGCTATGCAGTAGTTTTGATACTGTTATCGTTGTTGTGATCATCATTACTGTTATCATTGTAATGATTATTACTACTACTACTGCTGTTCATTGTTACAGTCATGCTATGCAGTGGTTTGGATACTGTTATCGTTGTTGTGATCATCATTACTGTTATCATTGTTATGATTATTATTACTACTACTGCTGTTCATTGTTACAGTCATGCTATGCAGTGGTTTGGATACTGTTATCATTGTGATCATCATTACTGTTATCATTGTTATTATCATCATTACTGTTATCATTGTGATCATCATTACTGTTATCATTGTTATTATCATCATTACTGTTATCATTGTTATTATTATTGTTGTTATTACTGTTATCATTGTTATTATCACCATTACTGTTATTGTTATATTATTATTACTACTACTGCTATTCATTGTTGCAGTCATGCTATGCAGTGGTTTTGATACTGTTATCATCATTACTGTTATCATTGTTATTATCACTGTTATTATTATTGTTCCTACTATTCACTGTTAGTTATGCTGTACTGTGGTTTTGATACTGTTATCATGGTTATGATCATTATTATTATTATTACTGTTATTATTATTATTATTACTGTTCACTGTTATTATTATCACTGTTATTATTATTATTATTATTATTCACTGTTACAGTCTTGCTATGCAGTGGTTTTGATACTGTTATCATTGTAATAATCATCATCACTATTAGTATTATTATTGTTGTCATTATTATCACTGTTATTATTATTATCGTTGTTATTATTATTATTATTTAACTGTTGTTGTTGTTATTGTTGTTGTTATTGTGTCTGGATCTGAAATTTGAACTGCCAGTTTCATTAACCTGACATCAGTCATGCTGTGAGTAGTATGACGTGACAATTTCTTCCAAGAAGTAGTTGACATAAACGATAATGACATTTACAATGGTGGTGATGAAACACTGTGTACTATGATAATGAAAATTAGTGTTAGAGGTTATTGAAAATGTACTGGTGACTTAAAGACAGTTTTTTCCCCCCATTATCAAAGGCAGATTTGTTGTATGCAAAGCAAAGAATCAGACCTTCTGGCGGTGTGGGGACAGGGGTGTTAGTGGGGAGCGGGGGTGATGCCATGTGTGTCAGATGTTTGCTTTGGATTACACATTGTCTGCCACAGAGCTGATAGGACCCATTCACACAGAAAGGAATGGGTCTGTTTGGAATCACTCAACCTGTAGAATACTGTTTTCTTTCTTAGACCTACATTCAGAGATTACTAACTGTCGTGCATGCACAGACACACTCCCACAGTGGACGTCAAATCAGCTTAAAAAGACTAAGTGACTAACTGACTAAGACCTGACTAAGTGCGTTGGGTTATGCTGCTGGTCAGGCATCTGCCCGGCAGATGTTGTGAAGTGTATGTATATAGATTTGTCGGAACGCTGTGATGCCTCCATGAGAAACTGAAACTGTGCTTGCTTGTGTGTGTGCAGGAGGCGTCAGTGTTTGTGTTTGAGCGCAAGTCGGTGGAGCGGTACTCGCGGCGTGACCGTGACACCATCATGGAGATGCTGAGAGGGGGCGTCCAGCAGCTGACCAAACTGCGCCATCCCAAGATCCTGGCCGTCATCCACCCGCTGGAAGAGTCACGGTGTGTGGGGGCAGGCATGGGGGTGATGTGTTGACATGTGTTTCTTTCACAAAGGCACAGCCTGGGTGACGTGTTGACATGTTTCTTTCTCAGAGGCACAACCTGGGTGATGAGTTGACATGTACATCTTTCTGAGAGGCACAGCCTGGGTGACGTGTTGACCTACTATATGTACATCTTTCTCAGAGGTACAACCTGGGTGACATGTTGACATGTACATCTTTCTGAGAGGCATAATCTGGGGTCACCCAGTATATTCATTCACCTTCACAAGCAAATAATTTCATCAGCTTTCCTTCCTTTTTATTTTTTTGTTTTGAAGACATTCTCAAATGATTGTCCATCATACATGTAAAAGGTCCCTCCAAACATCGTTTTCTGGTGCTAAAACGCTTTGATGAAATAAAACCTACATTAATTAAAGGTCCTCTAAAGGTCCCTCCAAACATCGTTTTCTGGTGCTAAAACGCTTTGATGAAATAAAACCTACATTAATCATTAAAGGTCCTCTAAAGGTCCCTCCAAACATCGTTTTCTGGTGCTAAAACACTTTGATGAAATAAAACCTACATTATTCATTAAAGGTCCTCTAAATGTCCCTCCAAACATCGTTTTCTGGTGCTAAAATGCTTTGATGAAATAAAACCTACATTATTCATTAAAGGTCCTCTAAAGGTCCCTCCAAACATCGTTTTCTGGTGCTAAAACACTTTGATGAAGTAAAACCTACATTATTCATTAAAGGTCCTCTAAAGGTCCCTCCAGACATCATTTTCTGGTGCTAAAATGCTTTGATGAAATAAAACCTACATTATTCGTTAAAGGTCCTCCAAAAGGTCCCTCCAAACATTGTTTTCTGGTGCTAAAACACTTTGATGAAATAAAACCTACATTATTCATTAAAGGTCCTCTAAAGATCCCTCCAGACATCATTTTCTGGTGCTAAAACACTTTGATGAAATAAAACCTACATTATTCATTAAAGGTCCTCTAAAGGTCCCTCCAGACATCATTTTCTGGTGCTAAAATGCTTTGATGAAATAAAACTTAGGTTATTCTTCATGTGCATCCAGCTGAAGCACTTTGTTTTGGCACTTTGTGACCAGTTGTAAACAGGCAATATTGCGGTTTTTGTTTTGTTTTCATTCACATGTCTGTGTTGTGACAGCTGTGCCACCAAGGTGTGCTATTTAAATGAGATTTCATGGCAGCAGATGAAGTTTGCACAGGATGAGTGTGCTGTTTGTTGTTGTTTTTTGGCAAAATATGACTGAATCGAATAAGTGTGTGTGGTATCATGCATTATATGATTCTACGTAATGTTGGATTTTGCATTTCAAAGCGATTTTTTTTATGATTCTTCAAAATTTAAAACCATGTTTAGAGGACTTTTAAGGTTGGCACACTGATGATAAATGTTATGCTTTCTTCTTTTTGCCCAGATTTTGTTCCGTTACATTTAGTTACTCTGTCTCTCTTCTCTCCACCTGACTGCATTCAGGTGTGTGTGTGTATGTGTGTGTGTGTGTGTGTATGTGTGTGCGCGCGCATTAGTGTGTTTTAAGCTATCATTTGTAGTTGGTGTCCAGAGGTTTATTTGCTTACATTTCAGAAGAAGAAAAAAGATTTATGGAAAATGATATTCATCTATCCGTTTGTCTAATGTTCTCTCTGTTTCATCCGTCAGTTTCTTTCTCTCTGTCTCTGTCTCTGTCTCTGTCTCTCTCTCTCTCTCTCTCTCTCTCTCTCTCTCTCACTCTCTCTCTCTCTAGCCTGTGACATTTGCTGTAAGATTCTCTCTCTCTCTCTCTCTCTCTCTTTGAAATTTGAAAATCATTAATGCAATGTTATGATTTTGTATTGCATGTTTGTTAATGTTTTATTTTCCCCTTTGATGAGAGCAAGGTGAAAACAGTCCATTTGTGCTTATTCCTTTTCTTCCCTCAGTGAAAGAGGTTTGTTTGTTCGTTCGTTCCTTCCTTCCTTCCTTCTTTCTCTGTAGGGTCTGTAACAACTGCAGTCAGATACTGCCTTTCTCTTGCTCTGTGTGATGAGTGACATCATGTCATGACCTGTCCCCAGTGAGGCGCTGGCCTCATCTTGTCATGACCTCTGTCCCCAGTGAGGCGCTGACCTCATCATGTCATGACCTTTGTCCCCAGTGAGGCGCTGACCTCATCATGTCATGACCTCTGTCCCCAGTGAGGCGCTGACCTCATCATGTCATGACCTCTGTCTCCAGTGAGGCGCTGACCTCATCATGTCATGACCTCTGTCCCCAGTGAGGCGCTGGCCTTTGCCACGGAGCCGGTGTTTGCCAGCCTGGCCAACGTGCTGGGCACCATGACCTCGCTGACCCCAGTGCCCAAAGAACTGCAGGACTTCCAGCTGTACGACGTGGAGATCAAGCACGGCCTGCTGCAGGTGGGGGTTCGATTCTGCTGTCTGACGACATTATGAAGATTATGATGTGGGCTTATTGGGGGGGTCGATTCTGCTGTCTGACGACATCATGAAGATTATGATGTGGGCTTATTGGGGGGGTCGATTCTGCTGTCTGATGACATTGTGAAGATTATGATGTGGGCTTATTGGGGGGTTCTCATTCTGAGCACCTCTTTCTTCCTGACTGACTGTATCCCATGTGCCCCTTGTAGTTCAGGTGACGGAGGCCCTGCGGTGAGCACCTCTTTCTTCCTGACTGACTGTATCCCATGTGCCCCTTGTGGTTCAGGTGACAGGCCCTGCGGTGAGCACCTCTTTCTTCCTGACTGACTGTATCCCATGTGCCCCTTGTAGTTCAGGTGACGGGCCCTGCGGTGAGCACCTCTTTCTTCCTGACTGACTGTATCCCATGTGCCCCTTGTGGTTCAGGTGACGGGCCCTGGGCTGAGCACCTCTTTCTTCCTGACTGACTGTATCCCATGTGCCCCTTGTGGTTCAGGTGACGGGCCCTGCGGTGAGCACCTCTTTCTTCCTGACTGACTGTATCCCATGTGCCCCTTGTGGTTCAGGTGACGGGCCCTGCGGTGAGCACCTCTTTCTTCCTGACTGACTGTATCCCATGTGCCCCTTGTGGTTCAGGTGACGGGCCCTGCGGTGAGCACCTCTTTCTTCCTGACTGACTGTATCCCATGTGCCCCTTGTGGTTCAGGTGACGGGCCCTGCGGTGAGCACCTCTTTCTTCCTGACTGACTGTATCCCATGTGCCCCTTGTGGTTCAGGTGACGGGCCCTGCGGTGAGCACCTCTTTCTTCCTGACTGACTGTATCCCATGTGCCCCTTGTGGTTCAGGTGACGGGCCCTGGGCTGAGCACCTCTTTCTTCCTGACTGACTGTATCCCATGTGCCCCTTGTGGTTCAGGTGACGGGCCCTGGGCTGAGCACCTCTTTCTTCCTGACTGACTGTATCCCATGTGCCCCTTGTAGTTCAGGTGACGGAGGCCCTGCGGTGAGCACCTCTTTCTTCCTGACTGACTGTATCTCATGTGCCCCTTGTGGTTCAGGTGACGGAGGCCCTGGGGTTCCTGCACCATGACGCCAAGATGATTCACCGCAACGTCTGTCCTGAGGCCATCGTCCTCACCAAGCTGGGGTCCTGGAAGCTGGCTGGCTGTGAGTTCTGTGTGCACAGCTCCGACCCCCAGTCCCCGCAGGTCAGTACTGGGCCCAGTGGTTACTGTCACGCACACTTGTTATAGCTGGTTCAGAAATCGTAGCCAGTTTCTAATCTTTTTTTTTTTTCTTTTTGCTGTTGTTGTTGTTGTCAGTACCAGTTATTAAAACCAGTATTCAGTGGTATTTTCAGCCATTAATTATATTCAGTTATATTTTCAGCCATTAATTCTATTCAGTGATACTTTCAGCCATCGTACCTGTGCCACAAGTGGTTATAATCACATTCAATGACATTACAGCCATCGTATCCAATCCACAAGTGGTTATAATCACATTCAGTGACATTACAGCCATCGTATCCAATCCACAAGTGGTTATAATCACATTCAGTGACATAACAGCCATCCTGCCCAATCCATGAGTGGCTATAATCACATTCACTGACACTACAGCCGTCCTACGCGTTCCACAAGTGGTTATAATCACATTCACTGACACTACAGCCGTCCTACCCATTCCACGAGTGGTTATAATCACATTCACTGACACTACAGCCGTCCTACCCAATCCATGAGTGGTTATAATCACATTCACTGACATTACAGCCATCCTACCCATTCCATGAGTGGTTATAATCACATTCACTGACATTACAGCCGTCCTACCCAATCCACGAGTGGTTATAATCACATTCACTGACATTACAGCCGTCCTACCCAATCCACGAGTGGTTATGATCACATTCACTGACATTACAGCCGTCCTACCCAATCCACGAGTGGTTATAATCACATTCACTGACATTACAGCCGTCCTACCCAATCCACAAGTGGTTATAATCACATTCACTGACATTACAGCCGTCCTACCCGTTCCACAAGTGGTTATAATCACATTCACTGACATTACAGCCGTCCTACCCAATCCACGAGTGGTTATAATCACATTCAATGACACTACAGCCGTCCTACCCAATCCACGAGTGGTTATAATCACATTCACTGACACTACAGCCGTCCTACCCAATCCACAAGTGGCTATAATCACATTCACTGACACTACAGCCGTCCTACCCAATCCACAAGTGGTTATAATCACATTCACTGACATTACAGCCGTCCTACCCGTTCCATGAGTGGTTATAATCACATTCACTGACATTACAGCCGTCCTACCCAATCCACGAGTGGTTATAATCACATTCACTGACACTACAGCCGTCCTACCCAATCCACAAGTGGTTATAATCACATTCACTGACATTACAGCCGTCCTACCC